>NW_024714177.1:541508-561508 GCF_018991925.1 Homarus americanus | reverse complement strand
AACACCGGGTCTTGTGTGTGGACCAGGCGGACGTCTCGTAACACTGGGTCTTGTGTGACCAGGGACGTCTCGTAACACCGGGTCTTGTGTGTGGACCAGGAGGACGTCTGTAACACGGGTCTTGTGTGTTGACCAGGCGGACGTCTCGTAACACCGGGTCTTGTGTGTTGACCAGGCGGACGTCTCGTAACACCGGGTCTTGTGTGTTGACCAGGCGGACGTCTCGTAACACCGGGTCTTGGATGTTGACCAGGCGGACGTCTCGTAACACCAATGAACCATAAAACAAAAGACGATAGAAATACGTGTCTACTATTTAGGTCACTCAATATTTAACATAATTAAACATCCATTATTATAGTTATAGATGAGATACACCATAAAATTATACCTAACCTATAATGCTTGGTATAATTTACGCTTAGTAATAATAGTTAAGGAATTAAATACGATAATTAAAGAACTGAGAAGCACTAGACAACAGCCAGCAGACACGGGCACAACTCCTGTGTTAACATGTGGGAAGGTCGCCTCTCCTCTCCTCTCCTCCATAACGGGAAGGCTATACAGTGTTATACTTGTCTCCTTCCTCAGATCCATGACCCAATTTCTCAGCACCCGAGTGACTGAGAGACTGATGTGAGGGTGAGGGGTAAGGGTGAGGTGAGGGTGAAGTTGGGAAGAAGGTGGAGGTGGGGGTAGGTGAGGGTGGAGGTGAAGGAAGATGGGGATGAGGGTGGGGTGGAGGTGGGGTAGATGAGGTGGTGGGGATGAGGGTTGGGGAAGGAGTTGAAGGAAGGTGGGGATGAGGGTGGGGTGGAGGTGGGGTAGATGAGGGTGGAGTTGAAGGAAGGTGGGGATGAGGGTGGGTGGAGGTGGGGGGATGAAGGTGGAGTTGAAGGAAGGTGGGGATGAGGGTGGGGTGGAGGTGGGGTAGATGAGGGTGGAGTTGAAGGAAGGTGGGGATGAGGGTGGGGTGGAGGTGGGGATGAAGGTGGAGGTGAGGGTGGAGGGTGAAGTGGGGGTGAAGGGTGAGGGTGGAGGTGAGGTGTTTTCCAAGACACCTATTCTACTTGTAATTGCATCTGCCTCCTTCAACACGTGTTCTGGCTGTCACACCTGTTGGCTGGGAATTGTTTACTTTCACTAAGAGAAAAGTGTTGTACAGCTGTCAGGTCACTGCAGGTGTGTGTGTGTGTGTGTGTGTGTAGATTACATGGAAGCAAATAAAACAATAATAACTTAATTGTTGTGTTTGTGTTCAATTACTTACTTGAGAGGTGAACTTTCATATGAACATTTTAAAAGCGATAGTTCTTCAGTTTAATTCCTAATGACTGAACAAACCACTACAGTACTAGGTGTTCCCCCCCCCCTTCTCTCACTCTCTCTCTCTCTCATCAACAACATTATCCAACATAGATAAATAATTCAATCTTCACCACAACAACACCCCCTCCCCTTACCTCCCCCTCCCCTACCTTCACCCCTAACCCCCCCCCTCGTAGTCCCTCTCAGCTGTATAAACAACGTATACAAATAAGGGATGTGAACCAAAAGAGACGTGACCCCGGAAACGCTTGTAGCAGATGTGAACGAGTGTATAGATTAATATTTTTCTTAGTGAGTTTGTTTACGATGTTCTATCAGGCCGCGGCAAGTTCTATCAGGTCATGGCAATTCCTATACGACCATGGCAACATTTATCAGGCCATGGCAACTCCTTCCAAGCCAGTGCAACTCCTATCACGCAATGGCAACTTCAATCACGCCATGGCAAAGTTTTACCAGCCACCATGCTCCCGTTGGCACTCGTTGCGACAGAGAACAACACTCACTGGCAGGACAAAAGCACAATGACTCAACACTGTACTGAGACAAAGCTGAGGACCACCCCCTCCTCCCACCCGCTTTAGATGGAGGTAAACTGACGAAGGGTGAAGGGTGAGTGCATGAAGGGCGACTGCTTGAAGGGTGACTGGGGAAAGGGTCAATGACTGAAGGGTGACTGTTTGAAGAGTGACTGCTTGAAGGGTGACTGGTTGAAGAGTGACTGGGAGAAGGGTCACTGCTTGAAGGGTGACTGGGAGGAGAGAAGGAGGAAGGAACTGGTTGAAGGGTGACTAGTTGAAGGATGAGTTGGATGAAGGGTGACAGACGAAGGGTGAAGGGTGTGTTGGTACTAATGATCTGGTTTAAGGGAGAAGGGAAATCACTTTAGATGAGAGAGAGAGAGAGAGAGAGAGAGAGAGAGAGAGAGACCTATAATTGATCTTGTGTTTCTGTTAACGGCAGGAGACAGATGACAAAAGACGCTGACATTTACAATTTCCCGCTACTGCCTCTACTTCTAATGGTGGTAGTAATGGTGGTGGTGATGGTGGTGATGGTGGTAGTAATGGTGATGGTGGTAATGGGTGGTGGTGACAGGGCAGTGGTGGTGATGATGATAGTGGTAATAGAAGTAGTGTTATATGATGGAAGGAGTAGTAGTAGTAGTAGTAGTAGTAGTAGTAGTAGTAGTAGTAGTAGTGGTGGTGGCAGCTGTAGTAGTGGTAGTAGTGGTTGGTGGCAACTGTAGTAGTGGTGCTAGTGGTAGTAGAGGCAGGTAACCATAATCATACACCTCCCACCACCCACCTCACCTGGCCGCTCACCTCACCACCCACCTGGCCACCCACCTCACTATTCATCCGGGAGGAAGCGAGGGCGAGGGAGGGAGAGGAAGGAGGTGGAAGAGGAGGGGGATGGAGGGGATTGCAGAAGGAGAGAGAGAGACAGAGAGAGAGAGGAAGCATCACTGTGAGAGAAGGTCACACCAGCAGGATACAGGATGGCGTCTGTGGTCACGGGGTCGACGGCTGTATTGTTGTGGCCCATAAAGTGGATGACGCAGAGAACGGAGGGAGAGTAAGGGGAGACGCAAGCAAACTGGGTGAGAGAGAGAGAGAGAGAGAGAGATTCATAGCCTGGGTGCTTCTGAGTTCCACCCAAATGTGTGTTAGTTAGGTATCAATATTAACTTAAGTCATAATTTCCCCCCCCCCTCTATGGGTCAGCTCACACACAGGTAACATTAATTACACTAAAAACAGCCAAATTACTCAGGTATTTCCTCCTACAACAGTCTATTGATTATGTAGGTAAGAACAGTTTACAGTTCCGCCAGTCAAAACCCGGCATTTCCGAGTCCTCAAGGCTATCTGCTATCCTTCTCCTCTCATCTCTGTCACCACGATGCTAGACAGCGTAAACCTCACAGAACCAACAATGAAAACATCACGAGAATAAATGAAAAACACGAAGGTTAACTTGGGGGAAATTTTCACCCCCACCAAAACCCAACATGATCTGTGCGAGTGACCTTTAGTTTTTCAGGTGTTTGGGTGTTTATCTACGCCAGGTGGGGAGGTGAGGGGGTAGTGAGGAGGGGAGGGAGGGAGGAGTGAGGGAGGGAGGGAGGGAGGAGTGAACAAGGGGAGATAATTTAACGTTGGAACAAGCTGGTGTGGGCATAGTTGGGTTGTTTTAGAAGATACAGAAAGAGAAAGAAAACACGGAAGAAAGAAAAACAAAGGAAGAGCAAAAAGAAAGAGGAATTAAAACGTAAAAAAAAGAAGATAGAAGGAAAATACAAACGAAACATCTCATTGATATAAACATTAAAACAAAACCAACGTCACAAAGCACCACAAAACAAAAGTGTGACAGGAAGTTCGTAATTGACCGCCAGGTGAGAGCTCTACCCCACCCCCCCTTCCCCCACCTGACCAATCACCACCCAGGACCCGCCCATCACGCTTCACTGACCAATCACACCCCCCCTCCCCCCTTCTGGTCAATCAGCTGCCAGGATATATCCATTGGTTATCAGCAGTTAGATAGTCCAATCACCCTTCAGGACACGTCCATTGGTCATTATCTATCCAATCACCAGTCAGGAGACGCACATTGATCAACACCTATCCAATCACCACCCTGGAACACATCCATTGGTTACCTTCTATCCAATCACCACCCAGAACACGCCCATTGGTCACCACCTAGGACACGCTCATTGGTACCACCTGTCCAATCAACGGTCGTATCTTAAACATGGGGTTAATTGCCTTTAATAACAGCTGTTAACGATCGAAAACTGGTCGTTAGGGGCAGGTGTTTAACAACCATTAACACCTGGGAGGTAATGTTTAACGAACGGGATGCAGTGACCGAGAGACAAGAATAATGCAATAAAAATATAGATACGTGAATTGGTGATTATAGGAAATGTAAAATGAAGGAGTTTTAATACAACAATAATAATATTCACCCTCCCTCACCACACACAGGCTGGGGTACTGGTCTGATTGGCTGAACATGTATGAATCTACACTACAACAGCGTCTAATTGGCTGAACCATTTATCAAAGAGACGAAATCCATATCATCTCAATATTCCTGTTTTTATTTATACCACAAACTCTATTTCCATCAGCCAATCGGAGTCGTTGTTTATCTATACATACCTGTTGGCTGTGTACATGACAACAAAGGGAACCAGTTGATGAGGCATTTTGACCTTAATCTACCATGACCTGACCTGACCTGACCTGACCGGAAGTCCCTACACTGAGGTGCTCGTGTGAGACTAATGGTGTCATCCCTACAGCTGCCGTCTGTCTCTCTTGTTGTTGTTATTTAGTGTTGCTGTTTGTGTTTTCATTATTATTATTGTTGTTGTTATTATTGATGGTGATGTTGTTGTTATTGATGGTGATGTTTGTTGTTGTTATTGATGGTGATGGTGATGTTGTTGTTATTGATGGTGATGGTGATGTTGTTGTTATTTAGTGTTGCTGTTTGTGTTATCATTATTATTATTGTTGTTGTTATTATTGATGGTGATGTTGTTGTTATTGATGGTGATGTTTGTTGTTGTTATTATTGATGGTGATGGTGATGTTGTTGTTATTGATGGTGATGTTTGTTGTTGTTATTGATGGTGATGGTGATGTTGTTGTTGTTCTTTTTGCTGTTATTATTATCATTATTACTAATATAACAACACCAACAGCACATCGCCTCAATAACAGGACGTTCCTCAATATTGTGAATGTTTTTACTTACACATTCTGTTATTAAACATCAACATGAATGATCAATAAATGTCACCACACTAACCTTCCCTCATGTCAGCCAGGTCATATAAGGGGTATTTTCTCACACTATGGGCGGGACGGGAAGTATTAGTAATGACATCAAGAAGGTCACTGTTTTATAGATAATTTGTACTGACGCTAATTACTGTTTACCTGAATGTTTGTACACAGGTGAGAGAGTTGTTGAGACCACGTGATGTGTGGTGGTGGTGGTGATAATAATAATAATAATAATAATAATAATAATAATAATAATAATAATAATAATGATAATAATAATAATAATAATAATAATAATAATAATAATGATAATAATAATAATAATAATAATAATAATAAATAATAATAATAATAATAAATAATGATAATAATAATAATAATAATAATAATAATAATAATAATAATAATAATAATAATAATAATAATAATAATAATAATAATCTTTGACGGTAACTCACATCTACCTTCATTCCCTCACCTGAACGACATTAATTACCCCTTACCTGCACTATACACGGACTAAGGTGTAAGCAAACAAGGTGTAGACAGCCTCTGTGTACACCCCCAGACGTCACAACTCAGCCTTGGGTGTATCCTGATGGCCAGCCTTCCACTCTTTCTGTCTACACCTCTACACTGACAGACACTCACTCCTTCTGTCTGTCACTCGAGGCCAAAAAAATTAACAACCGGTAACCCTTCTCTGTTGCCCTTTCCGGTGTTGCCAACTGAATGGTCATGGAATTTACAAGAGGAAAGTGTAATTACACCAAATTTTCGATGTCCTGAAGTAAATAGCGAAGCGCTGTGTTACTATGACTGTAAATTGTAAATAATAATTAACTTGAGGTGTTTCTTGAGTGTGTAAATAGAAATCTTGAAATAATATTATCCTAACTCGAGCCTTGTTTTGAGTGAGGCACAAACCAAGAATCAACAACTGTAATATTATCTCACTTTTGTAGTTATTTATTGATACCATGAATGCATCTTGGCCACTTGACACTACATCTCAACTCTGATTGGTTGGTGGTGGGTATAGGTAGTCACGTGTATCTCGACTGTGATTGGCTGATAGTGGGCGCAGGAGGTAGTAGGACTTATACTGGAGGAAATATTAAGGTAATGAACCATAATTATCAGATTAAATAAGGAACAAAGTAATATAGTCGTAAACAGGAAATATTAACGTCGTTGAAGTATATTATGGGTGGAATTTGGACAAGGAGGCGAGATAATAGTGGTTCTCAGAGGATTGGTGATGGTAGTGGTGATATTAGTGGTGATGGTGGTGATGGGGTGGTAGTGGTGATGGGGTGGTAGTAGGGTGAGGGGTACAGGTGATGGTGGTAGGGTGGTGGTGGTGGTGGTGGTGGGATGGTGGTGGTGATGGTGGTCAAGTAGAGGTGGTGGTGGTGGTGGTAGTGGTGATGGGGTGGTAGGATGGTGGTCGTAGGTGGTGAGAAGTGTTAGATGGTGATTTGGTTGTGAATGGTAATGGTGATGGTGAATGATGGTGTTGATTGAGGCCGCTAATGATGAGTTGTGGTGGTGATGGTGATGATAGTGTCGATAGTGAAGAGGTGTCACATATGGCGGTGTTGACAACGAAGACAACATTGCCTGCGGTCAAATATATTTCTCACACATTACTATTATTAAATTTTCTGAAGATAAAACTCAACAAACTCTCTTCTTACAAAAATATCAGCTGTTTGGTTTTGTTTTAGAATCTATGAGAAAAAAAACACGTCCAAAAACAAAGAAAAAAACCTGGAGAAAGACTTACAAATCCCCTGGAGAAAGCGAACTAAAAATAGCGACTCCACCTTTTTTTAATTAATACCTTCAGCTTCCTTTTCCTCTTTGAATAAATGAATAATCAATCTAATAATAATAATAACAATAATATAAAAAATAAATACGTCCTCTTTACACTAATTCTTTTAAGATGAGAGAAACTTTAATATGCCATTAAAACAATAATTAACGCGAGAAATGGTAACGAGACCAAGGCCGCGAGAGAGACAGCATGTCACTTGAGGATGCCCGCCAGTAGCCTTGACAAGTGACGGTCGTGATGCGTAACTGAGTAGCTTGCTTAAGAACCCTAGACCCGGAGAGAGGGAAAGCTACCAGCAGTCATGTCAGCTTCTTCTTCAGGAGTAACTGTATCGTGAATAACCTTGTGGGCTCAACGCTGGGTGGACCACGGGAGTCTTGTCTCTTAATTCCTCACCATGTCCCTCCACCCCTCACCATCCTTCACCATCCCTCACCACCCTTCACCATCCCTCACCAGTACTCACCACCCTTCACCAGTACTCTCCATCCCTCACCACCCCACACCACCCTTCTCCACCCTTCACCACCCCTCACCAGTACTCACCACCCTTCACCACCCCACACCACCCTTCTCCACCCCTCACCACCCCTCACCAGTACTCACCATCCACTTGAGACAGTTGAGGCAGCCCATCTGAGCGGCGGCGTGTATGGGTGCCATGCCGTCCTTGGCCCTCAGGTCGAGGCGGCCCCCAGCGGTGCCCACCAGGTACTGCAGCACGTCCAGGTGGCCCTCCTGTGCCGCCAGGTAGACCGGGGTCACTGAGTTGTCCATCTGGGAGTTGGCACTGTACCAGGGGGGAGAATGGTGCTGTTAGTGACGCCATTAACAACAATAATAATAATAATAATAACAACAATAATAATAATAATAATAATAACAAAACTAATAACAACAAAAAAAGCATAAATAATAATAATAATAATAATAATACAACTAAAGCAACTAATGATAATGGTTGTAATACATAACGATATTAGTGGCCAGGTGGTGGAAATGGTGGCCATGGTGGTGAGGTGGCCATGGGTGGAAGTGGTGGTCGGGGTGGCCACAATCGGTCGACAGACACGACAAAATCCCCTCTAAAAGTTTACGGCACACACCAATGATTACGTGAGTCATTGTAAAGTGTTATTTAAAGTTTGGAACAATGTAGGGGTGGTGGCTTTGGTGGTAGTGGTAGTGGTGGTGATAGTGGTGGTGGTGGTGGTGGTGGTGGTGGTGGTGGTGGTGGTAGTGGTGGTGGTGATGGTGGTAGTGGTGGTGGCAGGGTTGAGGGACTCGGTCATAGCCCAAAAAAGTAGTATAGGTCAGTCACAGCCTCAGAGGTACCCACACACGAACACAAGTAATCACCTGTAGACGCTCATGATTGGCGGGCAGACAGGTAGACAGGCAGACAGGCAGAGAGACAGACACGTAGGAAGACAGGGGAACAGACAAACAGACAGACACACAGATAGGTAGATATTTATTGGTGTATCAGTAGGGAGTAATCTCTCTCTCTTTATCTGTCTCTCTCTCTCTCGCTCTCTGTCTCTCTCTCTCTCTCTGTCCCAGGGTGGATGTGGTGAGGCGGCGTGTCATGGGCGTGCCTTAGTGGCGTTGTGGCTTATGGGTGTGTGGGCGTGTGGGTGTGCAGCGTGCAATTAGGATACAAACTCACTGAACCCAAACTGGTGGCCTGCATATTCTGCCTTTCCTCCTCCCCCCATCTCTCTCTCTCACTTTATCTCCTTTCTCTCTCTCTATCCTCACCCATCCTCACTTTCCTTCTCATCTCTGGCTTTCTATTTCCCATTTCCACTTTCCTCCCCTCCTTTCAATCTGTTTCTCTGCCTCCACACCCGTAGGCTCTCTCTCGCTCTCTCTCTCTCTCCCACACACAATGACTGAGGAAACCAAATTAAGAGAGAGAGAGAGAGAGAGAGAGAGAGACACACACAACATCTGTCATCTCTCTGGCGGTCAACACAAATCTCCTTACCTAAACCACAAGAACGTATAGCACGCCTCTAACGCGCCTCCACAGAACACGTCATTGAGATCAGTGTCGTGGCGGCGTAACTTCACCTCTTAATACTGCTGTTATTGCTACTTCCTCTTCTCGTGTTATGTTTGGGGTTATATAAGATTATTAAGCTTCAATTAGCAAGGTCATTAAGCGCGTGATTAGTTTAGTAATTAGGCTATTCCGTTAATAAGATAGGATTCTGTTTTATATGCTGCGCTCACAAGGTAAACAAAACATCGTTCGTGAGCGGAAAATGCGTATTCAAATAAGGATTCCAACGCGAACGACAACAGATACATAACAACAACAAAGGTTTATAAAATAATTATTAGTGAAAAAATACAAGAAAATCCTTAAAAAATATTGAAAATAATAAGTATACATATACATAGATACAGTTAGTCGTGATTATGCATAGAATTACTCAGATGAATGCTGTTGTAATGTTATGCGTAATGATGGTTTAAAGGGCGATTAGGCCTCCACTAACTACCCTCAAGCATGCAGGGGTAATTAGTGGCCTCGTTAAGTAGATCTGTTAGAACAAGAGCAACATATGGATCACATACCTGAACATACATACATGGATACATACAAAAGTTGTTGATGATATGTGACGAAGAAGGTGATGGTGATGGTGATGATGATGGTGACGGTGATGGTGATGGTGATGGTGATGGTGATGATAATGATGATGATGATGATGATGATGATGGTGATGGTGATGATGATGGTGATGGTGATGATAATGGTAATGATGATAGGGGAGAGAGAGAGAGAGAGAGAGAGTGTGTGGAGGAGGGTGTGGAGTAGGGTGTGGAGGAGGGTGTGGAGGAGGGTGTGGGAAAGATGTGGTGGAGGTTAGATTAGCTATTGAGGCTGTTGATGTTGCTTACGGTGATTTAATGTGTGACCGGAGTTGTAAGGTGGGTTGGGTACCTCTTTGTCACGGTGAACTAACATGTGAACGAAGGGTTGACAAGGCGTGTTATCTTCCTTACGGTAAACTAACATGTGAACGGAGGGGTAAGTTAGGCAGGTTACGTTCCTTACGGTGAATTACGTTCAACATGATACAGTGATTTAGTACTGTAAATAAAGTGGAGAGGCAGAGAGAGAGATGAGGTGGGTGGGTGACTCTCTCTCTCTCTCTCCCTCTCTCTCTCTCTCTCTCTCTCTCTCTCTCTCTCTCTCTCTCTCACCCCAATAGGTATTCTAAAACCAAACTGCATCATCAACAAAAATAGAGAACAAACAAAAAAACGCCCCAAAACACCTGAATCCAAACACACACATTATATCTCCATCAATATCGCCCCTTTAACACGTGACCTCAAACACTCCCAAAATACCTGCACGGTTCACAAGGCACAACTACTGTCTCTGATGTGTAACTGAGGTCAAAAACATCACCACTACATCACTCTAATTGGGTCAATGTCCTAATGAGTGTTTCAAATCACCAAATCCTGAGTTACATTGAAGATTTATCTATAATTACGTAGCTATAACATTTTCTTAACTATATATAACTACTATGGGTTATACAGGAGTTGTTATGGCCAGAAGTATTACAGTTATAGCGTGGGACAGATGGTGTGTGTGTGTGACGTCATCATGAGTACAGGTGAGGATGACTTGAAAGTTATGACCAGGAGTGGAATGTAAACACGAGAGAGAGAGAGAGAGAGAGAGAGAGAGAGAGAGAGAGAGAGTACCGTAACATTGTATTCATTTGGTTATGTATATAATGTATGAGTTAATGTTTATATGTATATCAATTAATGTATATATGATTATTTTTTTATCTATTTTAATTTGAAAGATAAAATAACATGACTCTCTCTCTCTCTCTCTCTAACAATATGAGGTGAAGCAACTTTCTACGACAACTTTCCCGGTCATGTACTTCCCAATAAAACTTTCAATATTGTGGTGAAAGTTTTGAGGCGGCAACAAAATTTTGAAGAGGAAATTTATCATAAAAAATTGACAATCGAAAAAAAAAAAGTGGGAATTAATTTTTAATTTTTGTATTTATTTGTTGTACGAAATTATTATGTATGTTTGTTTTTGTTAGTATGAAGATAATACTATTGTTGTTATTGTTGTTGTTATTGTTGTTGTTATTGTTGTTGTTATTGTTGTTTTGTTATTGTTGTTATTGTTGTTGTTGTTGTTATTGTTGTTGTTATTGTTATTGTTGTTGTTATTGTTGTTATTGTTGTTATTATTGTTATTATTGTTGCTATTGTTGTTGTTATTGTTATTGTTGTTATTGTTGTTGTTATTGTTATTGTTGTTATTGTTGTTGTTATTGTTGTTATTATTGTTGTTACTGTTATTATTGTTGCTATTGTTGTTGTTATTGTTATTGTTGTTATTGTTGTTGTTATTGTTGTTATTATTGTTGTTATTGTTGTTTTGTTATTGTTGCTATCATCATCATCATCATCATCATACATCTTTCTCATCATATAATAAAAGTTATTTCTATGTATACTAATCATTAAAGAA
The DNA here is from genome assembly GCF_018991925.1 of Homarus americanus. NCBI lineage: Eukaryota > Metazoa > Arthropoda > Malacostraca > Decapoda > Nephropidae > Homarus > Homarus americanus. Next base: position 549,990 of record NW_024714177.1, on the reverse strand, counting down.
TGATAAGTTAACTTAGAACACAAATATAGGTTGTGTTGTGCATTGAGACCAAAATGACCTCTATTATATCTGGCGTTAAGGGTCAATTCTCACACGTAAGAGGTTAATTAATAAATTGGTGTATTTCCGGTGTGTTTGTGTGTTTGTGTGTCCCAGATACTGTATTTGGGTGTATGGGAACGAGAGAGGTGTGTTACTGGATTATGGTTAATGTCAGAACGTGCTTAAAACCCTCTTCCCACCGTCAGCACCTCCCCAGCGTTAGCACCTCCCCACCGTCAGCTCCTCCCCACCGCCAGCACCTACCGCTCTCCAGCCCCGAAACACAATTAACATATATCACCACTGTAAAATTCTTCCACCTCTCTCTCTCTCTCTCTCTCTCTTATAATACACAGTACACATTATGCTTAACTATTTTTAAAGTATCACAAAGTACAAAAAACTATTAATTCACGATAAAATGTTAAAGAAAGTAAAATTTAAGTTAAAAGAGTATTATGATCGTCAATGAAGTGTAATACAGATAAGAGTGAGCTAAGAAGACGAGTTACGTGTTGTGTTAAGGCTCGCAAGCTAGTGATTATAAAGGGCGTGTTGACACCGTGGGCGGAAAAACGAGTCTACAGCTTATGAAGATGACTAATGTTTAAATAATTAACACGAACAGAACCCGCTATGTAATTTTTTTTTTTTATTATTACTGTTATTATTTGTCTTTATTATAAACCTTAACGTAAGCTAATGTTTCTTGGGGGAGTTTTTGACAGACTAAGGATATGTTTGGTTTGTTTATATCGCATGAAAAACTGTATAAATATCGTTCGTATTAGGTTCGTAGTGGACCGACTTCTTTTAACATCGGCCATTTTGCTTTAGAGGAGGGAGGGGGTAATGTTGAGATGAAACTAAGGTCTTATGAGTGACATGAGTGACTGGAGAGGATGAGGGGCACTCGTAGGCATAAGAGGAGTTACCTGAGATAATCAGAGGAAGTCTTTATAAAGTCTTTACTCATATAAAATTAATAAATCATAGAAAACTGAAAACACCAAAACGAGAATAGGGTTAACTCTTCCAAAAATGATCTCAGCATCGATAAAAAGGTTCGTGTATAGGTCAAGCTGAGGCGGAGGGCGTGGGGCAAACCTGAAGCCGGTTCTTCATACAGTTAAATCTAGTTCACTGTAGCGGATACCTTGAATACCCTTAAGCGGGAGAAGAATGAGGGCACGATGAGGAAATTAGAGGAGTGATATTTGTCTTGTGTGTGTGTGTGTGTGTGTGTGTGTGTGTGTGTGTGTGAATAGATAACCCCCCACAAAATTTACATAACACAAGAACATAAAGAACACACTGAGAAGATGAACAAAGTCACATGAACAACAAACACATAAAGAACATCTCGCGAGAACATGAAAAAAGGCACATAAAGAACACCTCAAACTGAACATTGAACAGATTTAATAATGAACAGGTACAACTTTTTCTCATACATGCAGAGGGGGAGGAGGGGGAGGAGGGGAGGAGGGGAGGGTGAGGGAGGGAGGGGGAGAGGGAGGGAGGGGGGAGAGGAGGGGAGGGGAGAGGAGGGGGAGGAGAGGGGGGGAGGAGGGGGCGAGGAGGGGGAGGGGGGGGCGAGGAGGGAGGGGGGGGGAGGGAGGGGGAGGGGGGGAGGGGAGGGGGCGGAGGAGGGGGAGAGGAGGGGAGAGGAGGGGGGCGAGGAGGGGGAGGGGAGGGAGGGGTGAGGAGGGGTGAGGAGGAATATTATTATACCAATAAATATCTCACGGGATCGGACTCTTCCTCCTCCTCTCCTCCCTCTGACTCTTCCTCCTCCTCCTCCTCCTCTGACTCTTCCTCCTCCTCCTCCTCCTCTCTTGACTCTTCCTCCTCCTCCTCTCTTGACTCTTCCTCCTCCTCCTCCTCCTCTCTTGACTCTTCCTCCTCCTCCTCTCTTGACTCTTCCTCCTCCTCTTCTTCCTCACTGACGTCATCACTACCAAGAGGCGTGAAATTTCTCTAAAACCTGACAGACTAAGTTGGATTTTGCCATCTTGTTGACGCATGGGCGGGCTGACGGACGGACGGACTGACGAACGGACGGGCGGGCGGGCGGGCGGAGCTACCAGAGCAAGTCTATCTTGACATACAGTATGTACGGACGGACGGACGGACAGAGAGACAGAGACAGACAGACAGATGATAAAACCAAATCTGTCTGCATACGACAATAACCATCCAAACCTGACCTAAGCTAAGATCGTTTGGTTGTTAGGTTAGGTTAGGTCAGGTTAGGTTTCACTATTCTCAGCAGTGTTTCTTTAACTTGTTTTATCAATCGTAAAAATCTTCCTCGAGTCTTAATAAAGAAACAATAGACACGACGTTACTTAAACAAGGATATACAAGACAGCATAAACAACTCATGGGATAAACAAACAATCAAGTGAAGCGAAAACTGGACTAAATAAACAACATCCCTCTCGCTCGAGAAACATCCATTGGTGAAGTCAGGAGAGGCAGAAATTGCATTGAATAAATAAAGTCATTAGTGGATCCTCTATTTAACGGAATATATGGTAGTCTGTTATATGTAAAACAACAACATCTAACGGACTATATATATATATATATATATATATATATATATATATATATATATATATATATATATATATATATATATATATATATATATATATATATATATATATATATATATGGAAGTCCGGTATATCGAGGGTCCGTTATATGTGAAACCTCCATCGAACATTATTATGGAGAGAGAAGTCCACTACATATAGGTTGTACACACACACACAAAATTCAGCCCATAAGAGCCCGCACCGATAGATATAAGAACAGCACCATCCCATCTATTGTTAAAATAATAAACAACTCCTGATTTATGTACTGTACAGCCCTGTAAATGTATTCAATGCATATTATATCATTATGTCTAAATCAAATGTAAGTCTGTATATTTTCAGCCACCGGCTGCAACTCTATTAATAAACCGTTTATTATTATTATTATTACACACACACAAGAGTCCAGTGTCTATATTAACATGGACCAGTACAGTACTCTCAGTCAACATTTTCTCAGTATACATAAGAACATAAGAAAATAAGGAGTCTGCAATAGGCCCGTTGGCCTGTGCATGGCAGCTCCTGTCGAGTTACTACCACTCTCTATCATCCATGAATCTATCTAGCCTCCTTTTGAAACTTTCCAGAGCTCCCGCACTTACTAAAAAGTTGCTAAGCTTGTTCCACTCGTCCACCACCCTATTTGTGAACCAGTTTCTTCCTATCTCCCTTCTAAACCTAAAATTATCCAACTTGAATCCGTTGCTCCGAGTCTTATCCTGCTCGGATATTATAAGAATTTTATCTATATCCCCTTTATTGATTCCTTTCACCCACTTAAATACTTCTATCATATCTCTCCGCACTCTTCGTCTTTCTTGGGAATGCAAGTTAAGTTTCTTTAACCTATCCTGATATGGAAGGTTTCTAAGTCCCGGAATCATTTTTGTCATTCTTCGCTGCACCGACTCTAGAGAATTTATATCCATTCTATAATAGGGGCACCAGAACTGAACCGCATAATCGAGGTGCGGCCTGACTAGCGCAAGATATAGTTGCAATAAGACCTCTGCACTCTTGTTACTTACACTTCTAGATATAAAACCCAATACTCTGTTTGCCTTATTTCGAACATTAACACACTGTTTTCTAGGCCGTAGGTCCGGGCTTAGAAGTACCCCAAGGTCTCTTTCACAAGTCGACTTCTCTAGGTTGATGTTGTTAAGGCTGTATACATTATAAGTATTTGTTCTTCCAATATTAAGTACGCTGCACTTGCTGGTGTTGAATTTCATTTGCCATTTTTCAGACCACCCCTGCAGTTTATTTAGAACCTCCTGTAATGCATTTGCATCCTGCCCTGAATTAATTTGTCGCCCTATTTTGGTGTCATCCGCAAACTTGCTTCTGTCACTGCTGATCCCAGTATCTAGATCGTTTATGAAGATTATGAACAAGAGTGGGCCTAGTACTGACCCCTGGGGAACCCCACTGGTTACACGGCCCCATTCAGATTTAACACCATCTACGCTGACCTTCTGCGTTCTATCGGTGAGCCATGATTTTATCCAATTTAAAACTTTCCCCTCGATACCATGAGCCTTAATTTTTCTCAGAAGCCTCTGATGCGGTACTCTGTCAAATGTTTTGCTAAAGTCTAAGTAAATAACATCGTAATTTTCGTCATTATCTACTGCCTCGAAGACTTTCCTAAAAAAACGTCAGACAAGATTTTCCCTTTGTAAACCCATGTTGAGAGTCGTAGATTAATTTGCTTTTCTCTAGATGCGATCGGATGCTATCTGCTATAATTGATTCAAGAAATTTCCCCACTACTGACGTCAAACTGATCGGCCGGTAATTTGACGCTGATGCTCTGTCTCCCTTTTTGAATTTGGGTACTACATTTGCCTGTTTCCACCTAACCTAACTAATTTTCTTCTCTAGACACCAAGTTATCTAAATTATCACGTGTAGTCAACTAATCGTGTTATCATTGTTATCAGGTTATTATTTAGAATTATATTTTGTAATGATTGTGTTGGTATTAACTAATTATATAAATTTTCGTGGATTAATGAGTTTTGGGGAAATTTGTTTTAGTGTTAAGGTTGTTGGTAGTTGTGGTAGTAGTGGTGGTAGTAGTGGTGGTGGTGGTGGTGGTGATGGCAGTGGTGGTGGTGGTGGTGGTAGTGGTAGTAATGGTAGTGGTGATGGTGGTGGTGATAGTGGTTTGTGATAGTGGTGGTGGTATTGGTGGTGGTAGTAGTGGTGGTAGTAGTGGTAATAGTGGTGGTGGTGGCAGTGGTGGTAGTGGTGGTGGTAGTTGTGGTAGTCAGGTGGTGGTGGTGTGCATGGTGGTGGTAGCCGGTGGTGGCAGTGGTGGTGGTGGTGGTGGTAGTGGTGGTGGTGGTGGTAGTAGTAGTGAGTGGCAGTGGTGGTTGTGGTAGTGGTGGTGGTGGTGGTAATAGTGGTGGTGGTGGTGGTGGTGGTGGCAGTGGTGGTGGTGGTGGTGGTGGTGGTGGTGTGGTGGCAGTGGTGGTGGCGGTGGTGGTGGCAGTGGTGGTGGTGGTGGTGGTGGTGGTAGTGGTGGTGGCAGTGGTGGTGTGGTGGTGGTGGTGGTGGTGGTGGTGGTGGTGGTGGTGAGTGAGTAGTAGTGGTGGTGGCGTGGTGGTGGTGGTGGTGGTGGTGGTGGTGGTGGTGTGGTGGTGGTGGTGGAGTGGTGGTGGCAGTGGTGGTGGTGGTGGTGGTGGTGGTGGTGGTGGTTGTGGTGTGGTGGCTGTGGTGGTGGTGGTGGTGTGGTGGTGGTGGTGGTGGTGGTGGTGGTGGGTGGTGGTGTGTGGTGGCAGTGGTGGTGTGGTGGTGTGGTGGTGGTGGTGGTGGTGGTGGTGGTGGCAGTGGTGTGGTGGTGGTGGTGGTGGTGGTGGTGGTGGTGGTGGTGGTGGTGGTGGGTGGTGGTGGTGGTGGGGTGGTGGTGGTGGTGGTGGTGGTGGTGGTGGTGGTGGTGGTGGTGGTGGTGTGGTGGTGGTGGTGGTGGTGGGTGGTGGTGGTGGTGGTGGTGGTGGTGGTGGTGGTGGTGGTGGTGGTGGTAGCAGTGGTGAGGTGAGGTGGTGGTGGTGGTGGTGGTGGTGGTGGTGGTGGTGGTGGTGTGGTAGTGGTGGTGGTGGTGGTGGTAATAGTGGTACTAGTACTATAAAAAGAAGAGGAGGAGGAAGATGAAGAGGAAGAAGAGGGAGGATGGAAGGAGAGGATGAAGATGTGGAAGAGGAGAAGTGGAGGTGTATGTGGTAAGGACGAAGAAGAAGAAGAGAAAGGAAGAGGAAGAAGAGAACAACAGAAAGAAGAGATGAGGTAAAGAGACGCAAAGTTTAAAATAGAAAAAGTAAAATTCAATAGAGAGAGAGAAGATATTTCAGGTTCTTATGGCAGATTTCGCTGTAGGTTGAGCAGGTCAGGAGAGTACGTTAACAGTTTTCTTTGAGACAAAACCATGACCCTTCAAACCCTTGCTCATGAAGGACAAGCTAATGGCTTCCTGTTTGGCTGTCAAACACCAGATTTGGGGACAGAAAGTTCTTTTGAACAACATCTCATTTTTTGGCTGCTGTTTGCTGCTGGGCACACACACTGCTTCCACCACCACACCACACCTCCCACCACCACCACCAACCCCCCTACCACCCCCTCACCCACCACACCCCCACCCCCACCCCCCACCCACACCACCCCTCTGCTACACTGAGAGGCAGCAGCACCAAGATGTCAAGGTGTGTCAGCAGCCCTGTGCCAGCTGGGGTGTCAGCCTCCTCCCTCCTCCCCTCCCTACACATGGGAGTACATTATAGTCCTTGTTGTTTCTGGACTGACCCGTTATGTGCCTGGTTGCATGGTAGCAGATGGTCGTGTGGTTTCCACCAGCTGACCAGGCTGGGAGGTGTGAGAGGGTGGAGAGGAGGAGAGGTGAGGCAGGAGAAGGGAGGTCGGGGAGAGGCCTAGTAAAAGAGGGATGAAGGGATAAAGGATATGGGAGGGTGGAAGGGAGAGGGAGGGAGGATGACACGCCTTTATAGTGAAGATATTATGTGGTATATAATTCCAACATTATTAGAATTTTCTGTTTAATATCTCTCTCTCTCTCTCTCTCTGTCTCTCTTTCTCTGTCTTTCTCTGTCTCTCTCTCTCTCTCTCCTTCAAGACTGACGACCCCACTAATTCTCTCTCAACAATAACATCCACCAAAAACATTAGACTCAAGCATTTATGACGTACTAAAAAGTCAATATGGATAAAATATTTCCCTATCCATCATTGCTTTGGAATTAACAAGGTAAGGTCAGTAGCTGCACTTCATATATACAAAACCAGGAAAAACGTAACAATCTTCTATTGAATCATGTCAGGTATTAAGGTGTGTGCAGGTGCGGTGGGGTGTATGTGTGCAGAGTGTGTGTGCAGGTAAGGTAGGTGTAACAGGGGTGTGTGCAGGTGTGTGTGCAGTGTGTGTGCAGGTGGGTATGGTGTGATTGACTGGGTCTCTTGCGTGGCTCAGGCAGGCCTCGACCAGTGCTGCAGTTAATGAGAACTGTAGTGACTCTCTGTGGAGAGAGAGAGATGAGGGAGAGGTGAGGAGGAGGTGGGGAGGTGAGGAGGTGAGGGAAGAGAGAGATACAGGAGGGAGGAATGTGAGGAGGAAAGAAAGGAGAAAGGTGAGAGAGGGAGGAGGAAGGAAGGAGGAGAGATTGGTCATGACTGCTCTGGGCTCGATGTGTGCATCTCAATAAGGAGATCATTGGCAGTTAAACAGAAACTGCCCCATAGGTCATTCTTCTGGAACACAGGAGAGACAGGAGCAGGCACGACGAAATAACAAATACAGCAGTACGGAGACTTGGTGAAATATAAACTTGCTCCCAAAGACCAGTTGTTGAAATACTTAACCAAACACAAGACGCTTTTCATTTGAAATGTAAGCAAAAACCCTAAGACGAGCTGTTGAAATGTAAACAAACCCCCAGACGCGCTGTTAAAATGTAAGCAAAACCCTAAGACGAGCTGTTGTTGAAATGTAAACAAAACCCTAAGACGAGCTGGTAGTGTTATGTAAACCAAATAATCAGATAAAGCTTGCTGGGCAGTAGTGAAGCTCTTCAGATTCTCTCCTGCCTGAAGAAGTTTTCACATTTTCATGTTGTTAGAAGTCTACTTGCTACCTGGGAACACGATGACCTCTAACAAGCATCCCACACACACACACACAGACACACACGGGACTTTACACACACAAACCTGTTCCTTGGTCTTCTTGGGCTTGGAACGTCCTCTGTTCCCTCCCTCCATCCAAGACTTTGCTGGAAAGCAACTTCATGGATTCCTGAGTTAAGCCACTAACCAGCAACACCACTCCCCAGGCAAGACTGACTTGGTGATTTATTTACCAAAAAGACTCCTGTGGTGATAAATTCTTGCCTTCTTATTGCCATCACCAACTGGGGATTTTGACCTCTTAGTGACTCGTTCTTCGTGCTGACTGTACACTGGCTTTGCTCTCTCTCTCTCTCCTTGGCACCTCACAGGCTCTCTCTCTCCTCTCTCTCTCTCTCTAGCACCTCACAAGGCTCTCTCTCTCTCTCTCTCTCTCCTCTCTCTCTCTCTCTCTCTCTACCAGCACTAAAGGCTCTCTATATCTCTCTCTGTTCTTAGCACCCCTCCTGGCTCTCTCTCTCTCAACACCTCTGGGGTGTCTTGATAAATTTAAAGTTATACTGTCATACATCTAGTTAGGTTAAAAAAAAATCTCAGGTAATCTTGACTCACTGTTTGTGCTAATGGGCATCACCTTTGGCCTTTATTTGGTTAACGTCAGATGATTTTATTCGAGCCCAGACCCC
>NW_024714177.1:500794-541408 GCF_018991925.1 Homarus americanus | reverse complement strand
CCCTCACCACCACCACCACGACCCAACCACCACCCACCACCTCACCACCCACCACCCAACACCCAACACCTCACCACTCCACCACCTCACCACCACCCGCACTTCTCACCACCCAACACCCCTCTTAAGAGGCCAGACTGGTATACACTCACCCATCTCCCCACTGTAGATTAAAGACCCGTTAATATCACTCTTGAGATCGAGGTCACTGTTGTGGGGAGTGGAGGTGACGTGTGCTGGGGGAGAGACGGGTGGATGGATAGATGGACAGACACGGAAAGAGACAGAGATAAGGGGTAGACAGAGAGGGACACACACACACACACACACACACACACACACACACAGAACAATTACAAGTTTGAGTGACGGTCACGCTGTCAGGTGTCGCCTTTACCTGATAATCAGTTCAACTCTCAGCTCTGATTGGTTCCCGTAAGGTAGCTGAGAATGTTGCTGGGAATGTCGGCTGAGTGTCTGCTAAGTTTTTGCTGTGAGTGTCTGATTAGTGTATCTGCTGCATGTGTCTGATATGAGTGTCTGCTTGGTGTGTGTTGAGTGTATCTGCATAACTTGTCTGCTGAGTGTGCGCTTTGAGTGTGTCTGCTGTGTTTCGGCTGAGTGTGTTCTAAGTGTATTAGTTATCTGGTATTGTACGTGTTAGCTAGTTACGTTGTTAGCTGGGGGAGCCATCGTTAGCAAATAGTATAGCTGTTAGCTCTCTTAAACCATCTACACCTCCACTATTATCACCACCTCCATCATCATATCATCATCATCACCTACATTACCATCATCACCTTCACCATCATCACCACCTCATCACCATCATTACTTGCACCAGCACCACACCTGGGCGTAGAGATCACCAGGCAGCGGTAGTTCACTTTTATTCCGGTTCACCATCACTAATGTGTCACTTGTTCACCAACCTCCAGCTGTTGCTCTTGAAACTTGCTACTTGTTCACCAACCTCCAGCTGTTGCTCTTGAAATTGCTACTTGTTCACCAACCTCCAGCTGTTTAACTCTTGTGACTTGCCACTTGTTCTACCCAACCTCAGCTGTTGCTCTTAGGAAGCACTTACCACTTGTTCACCAACCTCAGCTGTTGCTCTTCCACTTGCTACTTGTTCACCAAGCCTCTCAGCTGTTGCCTCTTGTTGCTCTTGAAACTTCCCACTTGTTCACCACAACCTCCAGCTGTTGTTCTTGAAACTTCCCACTTGTTCACCAACCTCCAGCTGTTGTTCTTGACTTCCCACTTGTTCACCAACCTCCAACTGTTGCTCTTGAAACTTCCCACTTGTTCACCAACCTCCTGTTGTTCTTAAACTTCCCTTGTTCACCAACCTCCAGTTGTTCTTGAAACTTCCCACTTGAAAAACTTTCTCGCCTCTGGCCTCTGAGATTAGTGTTGTGTCGTCACATCACACGAGGAGTCTTATCTCCTCAGTCCTTACCTCTTGCCCTGACGACATGACATGGGTGGGGAGAGGGGGGAGGTGGGTGAATGAGAGGGGAGGGGGAGAATGGATAAGTGAGAGGGATGGTGGGTGAGTGGGAGGGAGGATGAGTGGGAGAAGGAGAGGGGTGAGTGGGAGGCACCTGGTATGGAAACAAAACCGTGTTATCTCCGTGTAGTGACGTGTGTATTCTGCAGTTGCTTTATGTGACCAAAATTTTGTGTACACGAGAACATGGTGCAGTTCTCTCCACCTTAGATCCGTGTGTGTGTGTGTGTGTGTGTGTGTATGTGTGTGTATGTGTATGTGTGTGTGTACATTACTTTCACAACATCTGTTTATTATTATCAACAACAAAGACACAGGCACAGAGAATGAAAGTGTTTTATGTTAGGTGGATCTCTCTCTCTCTCTCTCTCTCTCTCTCTCTCTCCGTCAAAAAAGTCTCAGACATAAAAAACGAAAAAATTAACACTGGTTACTTAAAAATTAGTTATTACCTCCAATTAACCTTCAATAAAGTAAAACAAAAACACTAACTTCCGTCACGTAAAAAACCATCTATCAGTCAGATCAGGAAAGGTGGGAGAAATCAACCAGACTAAAAAGAAACAAAAGACAAACGTGTATAAGAGAATCAAACACCTCTATGGGCCATTGAAGAAGATTATTGGTCGTTTATGTTACTTATAGTGTTTACGGTCGGTTACATTCCTAACACCAACACACACCAGGTAGCAGTGATGGCTCCCCGCTCAAGCGTTCACACGGCTCTCAGATTATCTGTGACGAAATCACTTCACCTGATTATCCACCTCAACGATTTTTTTTGTCTGGTTTTAGCAAGGTGGTAGTGGTGTGTGTGTGTGTGTGTGTGTGCGCGTGTGTGTGTGTGTGTGTGTGTGTGTGTGTGTGTGTGTCTGTGTGTGTGTGTGTGTGTGTGTGTGTGTGTCTGTGTGTGTGTGTGTGTGTGTGTGTGTGTGTGTGTGTGTGTGTGTGTGTGTGTGTGTGTGTGTGTGTGTGTGTGTGTGTGTGTGTGTGTGTGTGTGTGTGTGTGTGTGTGTGTGTGTGTGTGTGTGTGTGTGTGTGTGTGTGTGTGTCAGAAATAGAGAAAGCAAAACAAGTAGAGAGAGAGAGAGACGTATAAGTCCATGACTTAATATGTAAATAAATTATTTCCATTACATGTACATAACAGTAACGAACTACATCTCAGCTGCACGACCCGGAGCTACTGTACATACACTATAACTGTACTCGACCAATAGGGGGAGTTAAAACCGTGTTGACAGATGACGTGGCCCTCCGTGGTTGGCTAAGCTCATGTTCATGTCTAGCTCACGTCTTCCGTCTAACTTACGGTATTGGTCTGTCTAAGAGTCACCAACAACCTCGCGTTTTCTATAAAGTTTTTTGCCTGTTAAGAGATGAAAGGTCTAATGGTTTCTAGGTAAGTGTCATTAGCCTGTTCTATATTCCTAAGTGCCAATAAGTTCGGCTTAGGTAAGTGCCATTATACGACTGCCTCTTACCAGCCAATTGTGTCTTGTAAAAGTCAGTGTGTGTGCCTTAGGCCTGACGATGCGTTAGGGGCAATGCGGATGTAGTACACTGCTTACTAAGCTTTCTGTATAAAAAGAAGCCGGCACTGCACTCAACCGCATTACTTTCCTCAACTGTAAAGTAAGGTACCCATTCACAGCTGGGTGGGCTGCTGGTGCCCCGGTCGCGAACCAGCAACCCTTAGGACGGGAGTCGAGTTCTGTATCCATTGGGCCACCGCACCCCAGTTAAGTCCAGTAAATATCATTAACTGTCACTAACATGCCTTGGTGTCGTGATTGCTCAAGACAAAGACATCATCATTAACCTGCTGCCAGTCTTATTAACTGCTTGTTCGGACGCGATACCTGGGACTTGCTTGTGTTGTATCTTGCTTGCTTCTGCTTCCACCCCCCCCCCCTCACCCGGACGATGACTCAACCCCCAAGATGACGATGAATTAACCCCTCTAAAATTATGACAATCGATCGTCCTGAAGAAGGTTAAGTCATCGTCCTCAATAAGTTAGGTCAGGTGACGACAGGTGTTGGTGTGTCTCAGGAGAGGACCTCATGAGACGCGGTAGGTAGAGGAGAGCGACAGGTGATTATTTCTCTCTCTTTTACCCTTCTCCCTCCTCTTCACCTCACTTCCTCCTCCCGTTCCCTCTCCCCCTTCAGCTTAGTTACACTCTCCCTCATCTTAATTCCCCTTCCCTTCACCTCAGTCACCCCTTCCTCTCCCCTTCTCTCCCCACCTCCTCTCCCCTTCACCCCAGTTCCCTCCCCTTCACCCTTTCCCCTTCAACTCACATCCACCGCCTCAACAAACTTACTGAACCTAAACTACTTTCGAATCAAATGACCTCTGACCTTTAACCACTTGGATTTAACACCATGAATACGATGAGTTAGGTCGTCGTACTCAAGGGGTTAAATCGTCGTACACAAGAGATTCAATCATACTCGTCAAAGGGTTTAAATCGTACTCATCAAAGGGGTTAAATCACGTACCAAAAGGGTTAACAATATATATATTTTTTACCCTTTGAGTCAAACCGTTAGACCACTGTAATAAACGTAACCCATTTCCACGTGTCGGGTGACGTCAGTGGGTGCAGTGAAGCAACTTTCTAAGCTGGTGGGGAAATATTGATACTGGTGGGGAAATATTGATGGGGAAATATTGATACTGGTGGGGAAATATTGATACTGGTGGGAAAATATTGATGGGGAAATATTGATATTGGTGGGAAAATATTGATGGGGAAATATTGATACTGGTGGGAAAATATTGATACTGGTGGGAAAATATTGATGGGGAAATATTGATATTGGTGGGAAAATATTGATACTGGTGGGAAAATATTGATGGGGAAATATTGATATTGGTGGGAAAATATTGATGGGGAAATATTGATACTGGTGGGAAAATATTGATGGGGAAATATTGATATTGGTGGGAAAATATTGATACTGGTGGGAAAATATTGATGGGGAAATATTGATATTGGTGGGAAAATATTGATAAATATTGATACTGGTAAAATATTGATACTGGTGGAAAATATTGATGGGGAAATATTGATACTGGTGGGGAAATATTGATACTGGTGGGAATATATTGATGGGGAAATATTGATACTGGTGGGGAAATATTGATGGGGAAATATTGATACTGGTGGGAAAATATTGATACTGGTGGGGAAATATTGATATTGATGGGGAAATATTGATACTGGTGGGGAAATATTGATACTGGTGGGGAAATATTGATACTGGTGGGGAAATATTGATACTGGTGGGGAAATATTGATACTGGTGGGGAAATATTGATACTGGTGGGGAAATATTGATATTGATGGGGAAATATTGATACTGGTGGGGAAATATTGATGGGGAAATATTGATACTGGTGGGGAAATATTGCTATTGGTGGGGAGACATGTATGTATATATGTATGTCAGTGTAGAGAACTGTATATATATGTATACATGTGCTTTTATGTATATATGTCGTTTTATATGTATTCATCAGCGTATATGCTAATATCTGCTTCCGTGTATACATGTGTATATTTATGTCCATGTATATATCAGTGTACAATTCATGTATATATATATCCGTCTATGTATATATCATTAGTATATTGTGTATAAGGTCTAGATGGGTTGGGAAAGAAGCCGACAGAAGAGTAAGGAAAAATAATGATGAGACAAATATAAGAGAAAAAATACCTTACCTACCTTTTGAAAATTCCAATTATCCGTGTCCAGGTAAACGTCTCAGGTGTTGATTAATTACCGTGAGAACTGGCGTGAGGCAGGTGTGAACTTCCCGACGAGCGACACACACACGGTGCTCTAGTTACCGTCCAGGATTTGTTCGTTAGTGAGAAAACGATGTAGAGTACACTCACTGCTGGATGACTTGTGGGAAATGGAGGAAATGGGAATGTTGGAAATGTTGGAAATGTTGGAAATGTTGGAAATGTGTTTATTGGGTGAAAGGAAGTGGATGAGATGTAGGTCTTAGGAGGTGTGTGGTTATGGAGCCTTGTCCAGCCTTCGTAGAGAGTCTGTGTGTGTGTGTGTGTGTGTGTGTGTGTGGAGAGGTGTGTGTGTGTGTGTGTGTGTCAGCATGAGACTCTACACAATATATCAGATAATATCGTCTCTCTTATAGAAACAGTAGTTAATAGTAGTATCAGGTTTACTGTATCTAGACTGGCTGGTGATTGGTAGACCTGGATTCCATTTGACCAATCACCGAGCCACAACACTTTCCCCCACAGCCAGTGTTACGGCGCCTCGCTGAACAACTGATAGGGAATGTTACGGGTCTTGAGGTGGAAAGGAAGGGAGGGGGAAGAGTAGGAAGGAAGGAGAGGAGGGAGGGGAGGTGTGGGAAGGAGAATAGAGAGAGGGGGAGGGGTTAGAAGGAGGGCAGAGAGTGGGATGAAGGGAGGGAGAGTGGGGTGAAGGGAAGGGGAGTAAGAAGGAGGGGAGATAGAGAAGAAGGAAGGGAAAGTGGAAAGGAAGAGGAAGAGAGAGAGAGAGAGAGCAGGAAAGACAAGCACTCCACCCCGACCTTAACCTCCCTTTAACCATCTCTCCAAGTCTTTATATATTATGCAAATGAGTGTCGTCTGTGTGAACGTCTGCCACACTCCCCTGGTCACCAACAAACGTCTCAAGGAAATGAAATAATTGTCTCGTGGCGTAGGAATGATTGAAGAGTCACACTAACTTACCTTTCACCTTAATTAGCCTATTACGATTTTTTTCCAGGTGAATCCTTTATATAAATGCTGACTTCTGATTGGTTGAACATAAATCTATACCGAGACGTTGATTGGTTAGGAATAGCGACCAGGAAGACGGCATTAGGTAAGGGTTAAATGGGGCCCTGTTCTAATAGGTCCCAGGTTTAATAGGTCCCTGTTCTAATAGGTCCCTGTTCTAATAGGTTAAGGCTCTATTAGGCCCTAATTTAACCTGACCTGACCTGACTGGCGCCCATATGTTTATCTTGTCTATATCACGTATTTATCACCTGTTATTAACGGTGTGAGGCGTAATCGACACACACACACACACCTCACCTTGCCTCGCCCCTTCCCTCCCTGTGACAGTCATTCACCGTGTCATACGCCCCCTGTCATGTGTCACCTCACCCGGGCCGTGACGAAGGAACATCCTGTGTATTAACCTCGGAGTAACAATAAAGGTGGAGGTGTATGATGATGATGATGATGATGATGATGATGATGATGATGATGAAAGTAAGGAGATGGTGGGGAGGAAGTAAGGGGAGGGGATTTTTTTTAAGTGTGTGTGTGTGTGTGTGTGTGTGTGTGTGTGTGTGTGTGTGTGTGTGTGTGTGTGTGTGTGTGTGTGTGTGTGTGTGTGTGTGTGTGTGTGTGTGTGTGTGTGTGTGTGTGTGTGTGTGTGTGTGTGTGTGTGTGTGTGTGTGTGTGCTAGTAAGTAACTCCAGGTAATTTCTCACTCTCCCCATCCCTCACTCCCCTCCCCCCCTCTCTCGTGCCAGTGAGGGTGAGTCGAGCATAAACTGTACCCCACGTCTCAAACTATCTTCATTTATTTTTCACTCTAACCAAATACTGTTTTCGTGGCGTCTCTTCGGTTCAGTAATTCCATCACACTTTCACTCTGTCGACTTCTCTCACCTGAAAGAAGAAGTGTTTTGTGACATGTGTTTCAAGATGGTAAAGTGACAACACATTGAGGTGACTGGCATGACTCGTCCAACACTCGCTTTACTCTCAATTTTCCGCCTCATAAGTATTTATAAGTATCTACTATTGTTACTTAAAACTTTTACTTAATTAGATCTCATTGGTTAGGTTTAAGTTGGTTGGTTAGGTTAAGTTAGTTAGTTAGGTTAGATGACGTTACATTAGGGTGGATCAAGTTAGGCTAGGATAGGTTAAGTTAGGTCATGTAAGGGTAGGATCAAGTTAGGATAGGATCAACTCGGATTACAGTAACACACTGGATTCGAGGAGTCCCAAAGTGCTATCCATTACACCATGGGACCCTATAGTGGTTAATACTGAGATAATAAAATAATCATAATTACAGGTGTAGTACATAGTTACCTGTACGTATAGTATATAGACAAATAAACCATAATTTTTATCTTCGTATAAAATTTAATTAAATATTTAGCCAGTCTTTTAAAGTTCATCAGCATAATAAACAACAATTAATTAAGAAACGATAGACAATAATTGTAAAATAATAGTTAAGTCTACCATCCGCAGCGACAAGTCTTCCCGTCCTCTGAAGAAAACACAACACAGAAAACGTAAAGTGGAACCCATAAGAGGAGAAACTATAAGAGACATTTCTGTAAACATTTTGTAGTTAGGAAAATGTTATTAATTTATTTAGTGTATAATTATATCGTTTATTATATTACTAGCTGCTGGTCTGTTACTTAGTACAGTGTTATGAACTGTTTTTGTCCAGTGATAGTAGAGGAGGATAATTATAGTTATTATTATTAGTAGTAGTAGTAGTAGTAGTAGTAGTAGTATTAGTATTACCAGTCATTAATTGTATGTTCCTTCTCTTATCGAGTTGTATTATATAAAGATTAAAATCTGACTTTCCACAGAAATGTCTCTTATAGTTTCTCCTCTTATGGGTTCCACTTTACGTTTTCTGTGTTGTGTTTTCTTCAGAGGACGGGAAGACTTGTCGCTGCGGATGGTAGACTTAACTATTATTTTATAATTATTGTCTATCGTTTCTTAATTAATTGTTGTTTATTATGCTGATGAACTTTAAAAGACTGGCTAAATATTTAATTAAATTTTATTCTAAAAATTATGGTTTATTTGTCTATATACTATACGTACAGTAACTATGTACTACACCTGTAATTATGATTATTTTATTATCAGTATTAACCACTATAGGGTCCCATGCACTTTGGTGAATCCAACAATGGTTCGAACCTGGTGACAGTGTTTTTAAATGTTGGATCAGTGTGTTACACACCTGTTACGTGATATTTGTTCAGGATGGGATGGAGCTCACAATGGTTGGTGTATTGGATGTACTGTAGCAGAGGAGGACCAGCCTGTGGGTCGCCATGCTCGCCGGCGGGAGCGAGGGCCACCAGGCAGTGGCGTAGGAGGAGGTGTTGCTGGCTGGTTGGTGTAGGTAGAAAAGAGAGAGATCACCACGAGGTCAGGTCTTAAATAGCGGGGGTTGGCGTGGCTTAGTAGTTGACCCCCGCTCCGTGATGTATGGCGGCGCTGGTTGACCTAGACCACGAGGCATACACTGGGGAATTGGTGGGGTCGACTACTCAGCGACAAACAGCGTTTGTAGGGGAGAACTCCACTACACGTGCTTAAACACCTTCACTGGTTGAAACACATTAATAACAGTATAACAATAACAATGCGCCATGTTAATAGTATTGGTACTATAATTATGTTTCTTCAGTTTATTATTATTATTATTATTATTATTATTATTATTATTATTATTATTATTATTATTATTACGCCTCATGGATGGGAAGCACAAAACCTTGATTATATTTTATTATTCTTAATGTTTATTTGTATCTCTACGCATCATGTCACCCTGAACATCCATCTGCCATTATGTGAACTTTCTCTGCGTGTTGAAGGTGATAAGAATCAGTATATTATCGTTCCATGTATAATTTACCTCTCAATTTATATATTATGTATGCATGCATATATGTATAAGTCCTAAATCTCTTCCTTAAATGCACTAATTGTTATTGTTCATGTCATACTCTCATCTCCAGGCAGGGAACAAGATCACAGTGGAACAATTAGCCAGGTTTTGTTGGGGTTAATCCTGAAATGAGTTAAGCTGGGGGCGTTCACGTGTGACCTGGAGTCTGACTCAGGGTTCGTGACTGAACACACCCGCGGTCGAGTTATGTCTCAGGAAGTCACGGGCTCCCTGTTGTGTTGTCATGCTACCCTCCCTGGGTGAAGGTCAGGAGGGACAAGATTATAAAACAAACTATTTTTTTGTGTCTGTTCTCGTTTATAATATATTTGTATCATCCTTCCTTCCTCTCTTCTTCCTTTCAAATTGCTGTTATTCTTACTCTTTCTTCCAACCCATTGTTACTCTCTCTCTCTCTCTCTCTCTCTCTCTCTCTCTCTCTCTCTCTCCAAACCGTTGCCACCCTCACAAGCAACTATTGCCCTCCCCTCTCAGTCCATCACTAACTACGGGTCTCTCTGTACAGGTACGGGCGGCTGAACGTGCTGCGGTGGCTGCTGCTGGACGCCGGGATGCCTGGGCTGGACAAGACGCAGGGCGGGGCGCTCGCCCTCCACTACGCCGCCGCCCGGGGCTGTCTTGAGTGTGTCAAGCTCCTAGTGGAGACCTCCCCAGACTTCAGGTAGGTCTTGTGTGTTAAGTGTACTTCTGGTGGGTGTTTCCTCGACCTGAAGTAGATCCTCTGGTGTTCAGGTAGGCCTTGTGTGTCAAGTATCCTAATGGGGACCTCCCCTCACTGGACTACAGCTTGGTCCTCTGCTCTTACCTGATAATATCTCGAGTATGGATGATAATGGTTAACTCTAGCACGTATCATGTTTACATAGTGAGAGTTTAAGATAGGCGATCGTGTCTCTGTGTTAGTGATGTAGTTGTGTGTTCCAGTGTTCAGCTGTCTGTCCTTTGAGTTAACTAACCACTTAAAACTACGTAGTAATGGAGTTCACTCAGGTCTACAGTGACTGAGACCAACTATTTATGTTCTGTATACATGTTAATATAGAGTATTGAGTGAAATGTTTTAGTCTCTGGTCCATCATCAACAACTTTTGACTTGACTATCATAGAAAACGGGAGACTATCATCTTATATAAGTTACCCCTTGAAGGTGAAGTTTTCTTAACGTTTTCTTTGAACAAGATTCTTCGCTGTAGTGTACCGGGCCGTAACCGATGGTGTAGAATGGAGGAGGGAGGAGGAGAGGAGAAGATAGAAGGGGAACAGGAAAGAGGAGAGGAAGAGGAAGAATGGAAAAGGAAAGGAAGAGGAAGAATGGAAAAGGAAAGAAAGAGCAAGAAGGGAGGACAGAAGGAGGAAAAAGAAAAAAAGGGAGGAGGGAAAGAAAATGAAGAGATAGATAGGAAAAGGAGGAGAAGAAGAAGAGAAAGAGAGAAGGAATAAGAAAAAGAAGAAAAGAAAGATAAGGAATAAAAAAAGATTAAGAAGCTAAGAAACAAAAGTCAAGAATAGAAGAAGAAGAAGAAGGTAGATAGATAGATAGATAGATAGATAGATAGATAGATAGATAGATGTAGAGTGTTACCACCATGACTGGCCTCTACACAGTACAGTATATAACAGCTCATGATCGCGAAAGTGACTCGAAGCGGCAGGTGGATGAACGTGTTCCTGCAGGTGTTAATGATTCATTCTACCTGTTGGCAGATGAAGCACTTAACTGTTGGCAGATGAAGCACTTAACTGTTGGCAGGTGAAGCACTTAACATGTCGCCAGATGAAGCATTTGAAACTTATACTTAAGACCCTGGTTAGCTGAAACACCTTGAAATTAGAGTAAGATTTAATGAACCATGTGTGAGAGAGAGAGAGAGAGAGAGAGAGAGAGAGAGAGAGAGAGAGAGACAACAAAAGACCATCACCATCAACACTAATAAATCTTTCGGTAGATTAATTAATTGTTTTAAAAGACCGTGAGTGAAGAGTGTGGTCTGTCTGTCTGTCTGTCTGTCTGTCTGTCTGTCTGTCTGTCTGTGGTGGTGTAGAGGGAGTAGTGACCACCTGCATTGAGTAGACCAGTCCAGTAGAGATGGATGAGTGAGTGAGTCCGTGTGTGTTGTGATGTAGGCGAGGTTGTTACTTTAGAGGCATGTTAGTAGGTTGTGTTGCGTGTTGTGATTACTGTTGCGTGTTGTGTTTACTGTCGCGTGTTGTGTTTACTAATGTTGACTGAAATGTGTTGTTTATATCCTTATATTTACTGAAAAAAGTGTTTATTTACTAGTATTGACTGACCTAATGTTTTTACCTAGTGTTTACTGAACTCGTGATGTTAATGCCAAGTAGTTACTGAGATGTTTAATATCTAGTGTTTACTGAGCTGAATTATTGAATAAACGTTCTTCAGAGTAATTCATGAAACGTTTTTTTAATCAGTGTTTACAGAAACGTTTAACCAAGTGATTTATCCGTTAAATATTTATAAAAAAGTTCTTAATGAGGAAACTTAAGGAAAAAGATTAAATGGAAAATAAACAGACAGACATACAGACAGACAGAGGCATAAAACGAGACAGAGAAATATAGAACGAGACAGAAAGATATAGAACGAGACAGAGACAGATAGATAGAGATAAAGAGACAGATAGAGAGAGAGATAGAGATAAAGAGACAGATAGAGAGAGAGATAGAGAGATGAATCGTCAACTCCGGTAAAGTGTGAGTGATAATGACATCTCGTTAAGCCAGTGAGAGAAAGTCATTAGTGAGGCAATACTTAACACTTTCTCAAACAGATGACGACTCCTGCTGTCTCATTATATTTTACCCAACCTGAAGATGATGATGATGATGATATAATGCTAGGTTAGGTTAGGATAGGTTGGGTTGGGTTGAGTTAGGTTAGGATAGGATAGGATAGGGTGGGTTGAGTTAGGTTAGGTCAAATTAGGTTAGGTTGGGTTGGGTTGGGTTAGGTTAGGTTAGGATAGGATAGGATAGGTTGGATTGAGTTAGGTTAGGTCAAATTAGGTTAGGTTGGGTTGGGTTAGGTTAGGTTAGGTTAGGTTAGGATAGGATAGGATAGGTTGGATTGAGTTAGGTTAGGTCAAATTAGGTTAGGTTGGGTTGGGTTGGATTAGGTTAGGTTAGCGTTAGGGTGTTTGATATTATAGTTACCCAGGATAAAATACATAGGTATAGGGATTAATCTCATCCACACTAAGAAAACAGACATTTAATATATTTCTGTCTTTCTTCGTTCACTTCAGGTCTTGTTCGTGTTGAGAAAAGGTTGTTGTGAGAAGTGTTAGCAGGAAGAACCTCAACTAGCCATTTAAGATACGATATAATTACTGAAAAGCACCGAGTAATTACAAGGTTGTTATCGCTTGTTCCACTTTAGGCGGCAAGAGGAAGTATCTGTGGTTTGTTGAAGGTTTATATTGGTCTTAGTCTCTCCAACACCCGGGGTAAACCAGCTGGGTGTTGTGGTGGTGGTGTAGGAGAGACCACCAACACACATGTATGCTAGTGGTGGAGAAGGTTGGTGATCGTTGTCTTGCAGGAATAGTGTTTAGTTAACAGTGTTGGAATGTCAAGGTAGAATTCGGTAGTTTTATCCTTATTTAAGTTCCACGAAAGATGAAGTTTATTATTATCCTCCCAAGACCATCTGTTGTACTTCTCTCTCTTAGTATAATTTCTTTCTTTCTTTAATTATATTTCTTTCTTTTTCATTATATTTTTTCTTTCTTTCATTATATTTTTTATTTATTTCATTATATTTCTCTCTTTCTTTCAATATATTTCTTTTTTCTTTCATTATATTTATTTCTTTCTTTCAATAAATTTCTTTCTTTCTATTTATTTTTTTCTTTCTTTCAATATATTTCTTTCGGTATATTTCTTATTTTACATAAACATTGTTCTTACCACTTGATATGTTAATATGACTTTTCCACTGTTATTTTGTGATTTTTTTCATGTTATTATTACTGTTCCTCTGTTATTTTGGCTCATATTGTTATTTTTCTTTTAGAATTGAATATCAGTTTTTTTTTGTATTCATCCTTTCAATCGGGTTATTTTTTCTTAGTATTTTAATTTGTCATATTATTTTTATTTATTTCATATTATCCAGTCATTTCCCTACGTTCATCACTCCTCTGTATCTTTTCGTCGCCTTGTATATTAAACCGAAGCCAAGTCATGTATCGCCTCGACTAATGTCATATATCAGAACACAAGCTTGAGACTCGAACGTCCGAACACCTCTAGGCAGACCAGCTGACTCTTGTAAACAAACCCTCACTGTTACCACCACCCGGGCACGTGCATACCTTATACCGTATTAACCACCAGCGTTTAGGAAGTCCTGTATATGTGGTAACAGTGGATAAATGGTGGTTTGTAAAGGTATGTTGTTTGTTTACGTAGGAGTTTGTTGATTAGAAAGGTATTTTGTTGAGGGACGTTGGTGAGGGTTGGGTGTACAGGAAGGTGTGAGGGAACTTTGTGGTGGTGCTACTGAGGTGTGAAATATGTGTAACGGTATGGTTTATATTTTAACGTGTGTGTGTGTGTGTGTGTGTGTATGTGTGTGTGTGTGTGTATGTGTGTACTTAGGTGTTTGCATACGGTTAGCTTTTGTTTATGTGTAGAAGTGTCTGTCCGTGGGTGCATCAGTTTGTGTGTGTGTGTATTCTTGGTACTGGTTTTTTTTCACCAAGTCACTTCACGGAACAACTGTGCAGCAATTAGTACGTTGTTCCGTGTTGTAAGCTGCAGAGTGCGTTGGTTTCGTTCTCTGTTTTTTTATTTTATTGACAACTATTACGGCAACGCTATAGTGTAATTAAAATAACTCTACATTTGATAATAACATAACATTACTTAAGTAGTGTGTATATGTTAGTTACACAAGGGTCTCGTTACCTTATCAGTGTGTTGCCTCTTGTCTTCCTTAAACACAACTACACACAAACACGAATAACAACTCTTTAAACACAACACAACACAAACAACAGTCCCTTAAACTCAACACAAACACATCTCCTAAAATATAATACAAACAACACAAGTTAACAAACATCAGGTTAATTGGTGGGAGATGGACGCTGGTCATGTGTGGGTAGGGGTAGCGGGGCGTCTCTCGCATGACAGTCTCGTGGTGAAATAATCTCTCTTAGGAAGCTTCTCCTGAGGGTAATATCAAGAGCCACCGTCAGTTAATCACCAGTATTAGTTAAATCAGCCAACCGGTACAGCAGCAACTATCACAGCATCCGTATATAATCAGTAACAGTAACAGCAGAGCGGCAGCACAGCACAGCGGCAGCGGGGGCCTCCGGTCATTGGCGGAGGTTCAGTGTGCTGGTGCGTGTCTGGCAGGCAGACTAGTGGGTGATGCGTGGGTTTTAGTTCCAGCCAGCACGACCTTGTGTTCGTTTGGTCGACCAAGCTGCTGTGAGCCGCCCGGCCCAGCCCAGCTCACCACCAGGTAGCGCACACAGTCGCCTGGAGTCTACCGCTGAAGGTAACACACATGGAGTTCTGGAAAACCTCGTAGTGACAGTGTTCCAGTGGGCAGCATACAAGACTGGCTGGAAATCCGGATAGTTTTATTATACCAAGATGCAGTTACACACGGTCACCTGGAACTGCCCGCAGTGCCAGTGCCCACAATGACCCTTTGTTGATATACAGTGCCTGCAGTGCCATTTATCACCTGAAGCTATTTAGTGACGTTAGTGTCGAGGAAGTTAGTAATACAATTTGTCCTCCTGTAAGAGTTAGTAGTGAGTTCCAGGAATTGAGATGATAAAGTTGGTCGTTTGAAAACAGTGACACTCAAGTATGTACCAGAAACAGTGGACCTTTCTCATAAACTTTCTGAAACTTTGAGTGACGATTAGAACTCTCTTTGACCGTAATAAAAAAATATAAACTTTCTGAAACTTTGATTGACAATAAAAACTTTCTTTGAACGTAATAACAATTTTAATAAACTTTCAAAAACATTGAGTGATAATAAGAACTTGCCTTTGTGTGTTGTTCAATTAATTAACTATGTGAAAGTGTGAAGGAAAATGACTTAAGACAACTGTTAAGACTGTCAGCTGTTGGAAGAAAAGGTAAAACCCTGTCCTTGAGTTTTAGTTTAAGGTATTCAGTCTTACCTGAGTCTTAATTACACCTGTGTATAACGGGACAGGTATATCTAACTTCCCTAAAACGACTTAATTACTTATGAGTGAAATTGCTTTATATGGAAATAGGATTGGCATCACACACACACACACACACACACACACACACACACACACACACACACACAGGCTGTATTAGTAACCAGTTCAAACAGAAATATTTATCAACATCTTTGTATTTCCTCAAATCGTTCAAAGTTTAACCAAAGTTTTCATTTTTTTTTTCGTATATCAACTTACATTAATGTTACTTGTTAGTGAAGGAACTGTAATACATAACCAAAACTAGTGGTACAGGTTACAGGAATGATACTTAAGAATACAGAAATGAGATGAATACAAAATACAGAAAGAAATATAAACTTAAAGAATATTGAAACAAACTGAAAATAAATTACAGAAGAACAAACCCCATGTGAGAGATACAGTGCTAAAAATACAGATCTATTACAGGAAAGATATGTAAAGATACTAAGAAATACAAGAACAGATAAAAGTAGAATAAGTTACATAATTACAGGTACAAAGCTTAAGATACAGTGGACAGGGCGCAGAATACAGTAAAAAAGAGAGTAAAATACAGTATACAGGGCACAGAATACAGTAAGAAGACTCAAGATAAAATATACAAGGTGCAGAATACAGTGTGTCAATCTCTGAGGATTAGCATTACTGATTGGCTCCAGTTAACCTGTGATGACTGCTTGAGGTCGTTATGAGGTGAGTAGATTGGGTTGTTTGCATTCATTAGGTGATTAAGGATGTAATAATAATAATAATAATAATAATAATAATTAACGGTTTATTGAAAGAGCTTGGCAGCCAGAAGGCTGAAAATATACAGTAACATATTTGGGGAATGGGTTACGAATTACAAATAATATACAAGTGACATAAGTGACACAAATAAGACATATAGTAACTTAGATGGGGATCAGCTCAAACTACAGTTCATTTCAACATAGTGACAGTGTAGGGAGCAGTGTTTACTGGGAGTGAATACACTGATTTATTACATGTATGTGTGTGTGTGTGTGTGTGTGTGTAATGTAGTTTAGTTTACATTGGGTTAGGTTAGGTTACAGTGTTTGACAGAATGAAGGATGTGAACGAGACAAACTAGGTTAAATATCCCAAGGAAGATCGTAGTGTGTATCAAGTGTCACGTTGACAGTAGTATCCGGTCTCTGTGTGGTGTTGTTCATCATTGTTCAACAGGAAGTCTCGTAAAACATTCTATAGTTCCCGGGCCAAGACTCAACCGGTTTACCTGGACCGCCGCCATGTTTATCACCTGCCATAATGACGTCATCAGTTGATAAGAACCAGTGATGACGTCACCAGTTTATAGGAACCAATGAGCAGTAATCGTTCGACGTTGTGTGCTACTTCAGACGTTTGATTGGTGAGGTCAGTTTTTTTTTCAGGGTGGTTTCATGACGTAGTTACCCTTTCAATTGTTTTTTTTTCATTAATTGACCCGAAATTTATAAGGGTTCGTAAATGTTGATTGGGCAATTGGCTAGTTGGGAAGTTATTTAAATATTGTAAGTTCTTTGATGTGATGTCATGTAATACTTCCTCCTGTATACATTTTTCTATCATCCTTGTGAAATATTAAAGTCACTCACACTAAAAAATAATTACCTATTACTTATTTCATTTTTCAGTATGTAAATTTATTCAACGTGCTTTTGTTTTTCATAACGTCTCATCTTCACCACGTTAAGGAAATATTACAAACCTCTTCAGAAACAACAAACTATATTTCTTAAACAGTGAGAAATATCATGAGAGAGATTTAGCAAATTCACCTCCTCGACTCTTCTCTATTATAGGTTTTAAGTCTTAAGTAAATGGTGGTCTTAGAAGGCACAAAAGACTCCCCCGGCATTGGTCATTATATAGTCAAGTGTGTTGTGGTCTTATAATGACAGCCTTTAGTGTGTATCCAACTAGCGAGTCAGAGAGTCATACTGGGAGCTAGTCACATAACACCTTCATTCAGTCTAATCGGATGTGAAGCTTCGTGTTGCAGTTCGAATCATTTTGGTTCCGAGATACATTGTGTGGTTCCGAGGCATCATAACAACCTGTAAGTCATTCTTGTTGGTAGTTATTGATGTCTAATTGGATAAATAACAGATAACTTGGTATTTAATTGAGGTGTTAGGTGTTAGTGGAAAGGGTTTATGATGCAGACAGTTCATGTTACGTTGTTTATGGTGTTATTGTTTCAGTTGATGGTTAAATTAGGGTTTATGGTGTTAGTCAAAGTGCTCATTACGGTTTATTGGTTTACTAGAGGGTTTAGTGTTGGTTCATGTATCACTCGAGGGGATTCGTGGGTTTAATGTGTTACTCAAGGGTGGTTCGTGGCTTTACTTTCTCTTGAAGGGCTACATGAGTATACTATCATTCTCTTAGGTTCGCTGTCTCATGTGGAAGGTTCATGGTTTCACTGTCTCGGTCAAAGAAGTTCATGAAATCCTTGTCTCACTTTGCAGTTTTATGAATTCACTATCTCACTTGGAAGCTTCAAAAGATTCACTATCTCACTAAAAGGGTTCATGGGTTCACTATCTCAATTCCAAACTTCAAAGGATTCACTATCTCACTAAAAGGGTTCATGGGTTCACTATCTCAATTCCAAACTTCAAAGGATTCACTATCTCACTAAAAGGGTTCATGGGTTCACTATCTCATTTTCAAACTTCAAATGATTCACTATCTCACTAAAAGGGTTCATGTGTTCACTATCTCAATCAATCAGCTCAAAAGAGTTTCCTAATATGGTTTCCATCCTTAAAATGTCGTTCTATTATTTCAAAACATGATGTGACTTCTTTTTTTCTCTCACGTTCGACCAAAGTTTCATCTTGTGTCACGTCATCCAACACGTTTTGTAACTAATGACAGAGATGACAAGTTTTATGACAGATTGTGACTACTATAGAGTCAGTGCCTAGTTCATTATATTAATCTGAACAACAAGTACAGATTCCTTCACCATAGACATTAAAACGTTATATTCACCTACATTTCATTAGCATTTTGTTATTTTGGTTACAGGAACGGATACAGTAACTTATATATTATTTTATTTATGCATTTCGTAGGGAATTGTTCATATTTAAAAGCAGCTTCTAACTTTTGTTTTCTTAGGTGTGTGTACAGCGTATTGTGCATGATCACTTACAATAACACATGTACAATATATTTTAAGCACATTATAAAGTAAATGAATGTACAGTTCGTGTGTGTATGTTTGTATGTATGTGTTATTATCTGGGTGTAGGTAAGTATTTGTGTGAGTGTTTTTGTGTATGTCCGTGTTTGTATGTATATGTTTTTTGTATATTTTTTCTGTGTGTGTGTGTGTGTGTGTGTGTGTGTGTGTGTGTGTGTGTGTATTATTAGTGTCTTTCGGAGTTGGTGTGTGTGTTTGAGTGTTTGTGTGAGTGTCCGTGGGTTTTTTTTTCTAATTTTTAATAGGTGTGGATGTGAATGGTCTTGATAAACCATTCACCGATGATGTGGGTCGTGTTGGCATATCATAACGACTATTATTATGCCATTCCTCAACTTTCACATCTTACTAACACCAATCCTTCTCTTGAGGTATAACCAACTCGATCCCCACGACTAACTTTCCACGCCGAGTCAACAATGCCTGCCTCATCAGTCCAGTCTATTTCCACCCAAATTCTCCGCTTCAATCACTCGAACGTAAATAGAAAGTAGAGTTTGCTCAAGTGTTGTCAGTAGTTATACAGAAAATGGTAAACAGTGTTGCACGAGCAGTGGTCAGTTGATCAGTTAGTGTAAGAGAGGTTCAGTGTAATGTCAGCCATCCAGTTCCCTTCTTACCTCAGGGTCTCGTGGTCACTGGTGTCTGGTATCACTTTATTGACCTCAAGTAAAATCACAGTTTGTGGAGATTGTTGTTGACTTTGTTTACAGCCGCTCGTAAATGGATCCCGTACAGTTTAGTGTTTGGTGATCACATTATGAATACTGTATACGTCAAGATGAATTGTTTAAGGTAAGTGTTGTTGTTATTAGAGCTATTGCTAGTACATAATGCATTTGATAATTACCTTATGATTTTTATTAGTTATTATTTTTATTATTATTATTATTATTATTATTATTATTATTATTGTTATTGTTATTATTATTATTATTATTATTATTTACATAAAATCACTTTACCCTATTTCAAGACCCTATTTTCCAAGACAACCTTTCGCATAACACTATGTATGCCACCCTATTTCCCACCCACTCTATTTCTCAACCACCCTATTTCACAATCACCCTATTTCCCATCCACCCTATTTCCCAACCACCCTATTTCCCAACCACCCTATTTCCCATCCACCCTATTTCCCAGCACTCAGCCATAACCACAAACCCTCTCACAGCTTAAATTGGGACCCGAGTGTAATTGGGAACCTAGTGTTAACTGGTGTGACAATCGCTGAGAACTTTATGATTACAAAGTTCCTCTAAGTTTATTTTGGCTTTTTTTTCTTAACTGGTGATATGAGACTGTCTGTTAACTGGTGATGTTTGACTGTTTGTTAACTGGTGATATCAGACTGTTAACTGGGGATTGTGACTGTCTGTTAACTGGATCACTTCAGCAGAGATTGGATTGAGACTTTGTTATTGTCACTAGAAGCAGTTTCTCTCTCTCTCTCTCTCTCTAAATATATATATATATATATATATATATATGTGTGTGTGTGTGTGTGTTTTTTTCTCTTTTTTTACATGATATTTATACACACACACACACACACACACACACACACACACACACACACACACACACACACACACACACACGTAATAATGTGATGAACAGAAGGAATTCAATCAATTTTTACAGAGTCACGATCAATCAGCGTTGTCTGAGGGTTGGCGACCACTGCCCACCTCCCTAAATGTTGAGAAACCCAAATTGTCAATAGATATTTTTTTATTGTATTATTGTAAAAATTCAATAGCAGTGTGAAGGAAAGGGCTGATGGGTTCAGTGTTTGTGGTTCTAACCTAACCTAACCTAACCTAACCTAACCTAACCTAGTTCTACAACACAACAGGGGGTCCTTGTACACAGTCCGGGAACTCAAATACACACACATAATGGTGAAAGTCCGTAAACTACAAGTGTGTGTGTGTGTGTGTGTGTGTGTCTGTGTTTGTTTGTGTGTGTTTGTGTTTACAGTCGGTGATCGTGGGAAAACACAGCCTCGGTGATACAGTCTAGTGAATTGTTTCCAAGTTTCCGTGATTCTGTTTTTGCTGCTGTTGTTGTTGTTGTTTTTGTTTAAAAGGGTTTGTTATCTTTTGTCATACATACATACATACATACATACATACATACATACATACATACATACATATATACGTTCGTTAACTCTGACTTATCCAACTCGCTCACTCACTCACTCACTCGCTCACGATCAAAACATTACCCTGGTATACCTCAGAGGAGTAACTCGCCCCTTAACCCACGTATAGACAAGTGATGTTTTCTCTGGTGGGTAACTGCCAGACGCCACCACCCAGAGTAATTCACTGCTCTGTTTCTCTCCAATCATCATTACACTCGCTAATTATAGGGTCTAGCTAACCACGCTGTGTTAAACGAGTGATACAGAGGCTGGGTCGGATTCAATTTAAGGTGGGATTATCTTTATTTTCTTTCTTTTTCATTCTTTGTTGTTGTTTTTTTCATTTTTGTTTCATTCGTTCTCCTTCGTTTGATGTTTTTTTTTCTGTGTATCTCTCTCTCTCTCTCTCTCTCTCTCTCTCTCTCTCTCTCTCTCTCTCTCTCTCTCGTAACAGCTGTACAATATGAAATACGGATAAAAACAAACAAACGTGAAGAAAGATGGGAAGGAGAAAAAGTGAAGGAAAGAAAAACAGGAAACGTTAAGAAAATACGAAGAGGGTGGAAAGGGAGAGAAAATAAAAGGTGGAACAGAAAACAGGACACACGAGGGGTTAGGAGGAGAGGTAGGAGGTGGGAGCACTAATTACAGGTGTGTCAAGTTAGCTGGTTACCTGAGTGATGTGTGAGGGAGGAGAGGGTGACACACACACAAAACATTCTCTCACACTCTCTCTCCACACATTCTACCCCCACACCCCACAATATACCCATCATCCCACACCACAACCACACACCCCCACCCACAACTCCCCACACCCCCACACCACAACGGAACCCGGAGATAGTAGTAAACGCCCCTTCATCTCCCTCACGTTCTTACACAGTTAACGGCGTCACCATTCCCTTCTGTGTTGACTCTAGTGCCTCCAGCCCTTAAGAAAACACCTGTGACGAGTGAGGTAAACAAAACACCTTACTCGCCTTGTATACTCCAGACATACATACATACATACATACATACATACATACATACATAGCACTCACACATACACATTCATACACACCTACACACACCTATACATACATATATATAGTAGTCCCACACCTACATTCACTGTCACATACACACACAAACACGCACACACATATCCACATACATAGCCCATACATGCACTTTCACACACACACATACACACACACACACACACACACACTGTTGTCAGCAGGTAAAGGAGTGTGTCGGGCGCCTATACACACTACGGTCGAGGGCGGTGTTAACTTCCTGACTCTGAATATAAACACTGTTATCCTCCATCTTGACGTGGTTGTTATGCTGAAGCGTATAGGCAGCAGTCACTTGTTATTTTCATATTGTTTCGTAAGTTTGTCAGATAATTTACTGTATAAAGGAATGAGATAATGATGGAAAATGAGAAGAATTTAGTGAAGGTATTTTTGAGAAGTTGTGAGTTGTGGTCGGGTCGGGTTGTGGTGTGGCTGTGGTCGGGTTGTGGTCGGGTCGGGTTGTGGTGTGGCTGTGGTCGGGTTGTGGTCGGGTCGGGTTGTGGTGTGGCTGTGGTCGGGTTATGGTCGGGTCGGGTTGTGGTGGCTGTGGTCGGGCTGTGGTCGGGTCGGGTTGTGGTGTGGCTGTGGTCGGGTTGTGGTCGGGTCGGGTTGTGGTCTGGTCGGGTTGTGGTGAGGGAGACAATATTGTTTTAGTTCAGGTTTAATGTTCGTGTTTTATGTGATGGTCAGCTGTCTGCATGTCCCTCCTGAAATACCTGAAGGGTTTATATATTTTTGTATCATTTTGTAATTTTTGGGGTTAATTCTGAAATTGTGAGGAAAGGATTATTATTTGATGAGTTTCTCAGTCTGTCTGTCTGTCTGTCTGTCTGTCTTTGTCTAAGGTCAAAGGATCACAGCTGAAGGTCATGAAGTCAAGATGATTATTATGTTTTTTGTATTATTATTATTATTATTATTATTATTATTATTGCATAATCTCATCAGACACCAAAGACATACTACAAAAAATAATAATAGTCGCGCCTGAAACGAAATTAGAGGTGAACTCGTCCTTATAGTCCAGGTGGCTATGACTTGGTCTTCCTTTCTGTAGACACGTTCGCTTTGTTACCGCTCTTAGCTTATCAGTCAATGTCTAGGTGCCTTTGAAGCCCTCAGCGGTCGTCGTGGGGAGGCGATTGGGAGAGAAAAATTAACGCAATTAGGGGATTATCTTGTTTAGCGTGAGGGGCGGAGCGTATCGGACAAGGCTGGTGGTCTAGTTAATGGTGAGGAAAGGTACTGTTTGGGTGGTCTAGTTAATGGTGAGGGAAGGTACTGTTTAGGTGGTCTAGTTAATGGTGCGGGAAGGTACTGTTTAGGTGGTCTAGTTAATGGTGAGGGAAGGTACTGTTTAGGTGGTCTAGTTAATGGTGAGGGAAGGTACTGTTTAGGAGGTCTAGTTAATGGTGAGGGAAGGTACTGTTTAGGTGGTCTAGTTAATGGTGAGGAAAGGTACTGTCTAGGGTGGTCTAGTTAATGGTGAGGAAAGGTACTGTTTAGGTGGTCTAGTTAATGGTGAGGGAAGGTACTGTTTAGGTGGTCTAGTTAATGGTGAGGGAAGGTACTGTTTAGGTGGTCTAGTTAATGATGCGGGAAGGTACTATCTAGGGTGGTCTAGTTAATAGGATCTGAGAGAGGGACAGTCAGATAGGTAGACACATACAGACAGAGACACACACAGACAGACAGACAGACAGACAGAGACAGAATGAAAGACAGAAATACAGAAAGAGAGAGAAAGAGAGAGAGAGAGAGAGAGAGAAGAAAGGAACTGATCGATACAGTTGAGAGATTATCCAGACCTTCTGCTGTAACGTGTTTGTATTGACTGTATTTAGAGAAAGTCAAGATGGCTGATGTGTCTATCAGTCAGTCATTGGTTACAGTGACCACGACGGCCTAACAGAACTCACGGGCGTCTGAGGTAAGGTTAGGTTAGGTTTCGTAGGGTTAGACTAGATTTGGTCACACTAGGTTATGTTAGGTTAGGTTAGGTTAGGTTAGGTTAGGTTAGGTTAGATTAGGTTAGGTTAGCAATAGGGTCTTGAATCATTAGGTGAAATAAGGGGGGGGGGGTTGCCAGGTTCAATGACCAAAAGATACCAGAAGTTCAATGACCATAAAAGTTTTATTTTTTTTTAACAATTTTCTTCATTGTTTGCTTTGTTTAGTGTCACTGTCGAGGTGTGTTTGAAGACAGTGAAGAAAGAAATTAGTGATATTGTAAGGGTAGAGTGCGTTCAGACAAGTACTTCCTGGTGAGTGTGTTCAGACAAGTACTTCCTAGTGAGTGCGTTCCGACAAGTACTTCCTGGTGAGTGCGTTCCGACAAGTACTTCCTGGTGAGTGCGTTCCGACAAGTACTTCCTGGTGAGTGCGTTCACACAAGTACTTCCTAGTGAGTGCGTTCCGACAAGTACTTCCTGGTGAGTGCGTTCACACAAGTACTTCCTAGTGAGTGCGTTCCGACAAGTACTTCCTAGTGAGTGCGTTCACACAAGTACTTCCTAGTGAGTGCGTTCCGACAAGTACTTCCTAGTGAGTGCGTTCAGAGAGAGAGAATACTTCCTACTTCAACCTCACAATACTCCTGAAGTGTGTGTGTGTGTGTGTGTGTGTGTGTGTGTGTGTACAGTGCGTGCTGCCTCCAGTGACTGTGTACCGTTTATGTAGACACGTACGGCCCACACAGATCTTGGTGGTCGTGAGACGTAAAAGAATTCTATGTTTCCTCTTCCCCCCCTTTTTTCCATCTTCTTCTTCTTGCTACTTCTTCTTCGCTATCATCGTTGTCCTATTTTTAACCTCCTACATATTATTATTTAGCCATTATCTCACCTACATTATCTCTCTCTCTCTCTCTCTCTCTCTCTCTCTCTCTCTCTCTCTCTCTCGTTTCCTTTAATTCTTTAACTTCTCGATGTTTAGCGAGATTGTTGCCTCTTGGCTGTAATTAATTGATTAAATAGAAGAGTTGGTGTTTGTGCACAGTGTCTAGTGTTGTTTGTGCACGGTGTTTAGTGTATATTGTGCACAGCCGCTACTTCCAGAGAGCACCGTGCACCATGAGCCAGTCAGCTCAACATACCACCACACACACACACACACACACGTGAACACCTGCCGAACACAGTGGTGCACCTTCTCCCCCTCTCCTCCCTCCCTCCCTCACTTTGTATACACACTTTCTCGTTGTTTTCAATACGGAAGTTCTTGAATTAGTCTAGATATTCCGCTAAAGTGTTCAGTGAATGTTGTAAATGAACACAGGTTGAACGATAATTTTTGGCCGTCACCTGTAAGAAGAGTTATACGACAATAATAATAATAATAATAATAATAATAATACAGTAATAATATCTTTGGTTTTTAAGTGCAAGTATTTACGGTGTATTTGCGTTTTTTTCATTAGTCATAGAATCACCTGAAATTTTTCAACATAGAGTATTTCACAAGAAGACTTTCCGCCCAAATGCTAACCCAACCCAACCCAACCCAACCCAACCCAACCCAACCCAACCCAACCCAACCCAACCCAACCCAGCCCAGCCCAGCCCAGCAATCAGCAACACAGTTAAACGAGAGCAAAAGAAAACTGGTTCATAAGTGTCATAGAAAACACGCAAGGGGAAGGGTAACTTGTTTAATTTCAAGGTCAACTCGATCCTCCTCCTCTCTCTCTCCCTTGTATATCAATAACTGACTGTCACCTTTCCTTGACAAATAAACGAAGGTCAGAAAATGGCTTGCAATCACCATCAAGCACGGGAAGGGGTTAGGTTAGGTTATTGCGTAGTTCTGTACACTGCCGTCAGCTGAGTGCATTAGCTCACAATTTTGTCAACGTTTCCAGGTGATTAATGAAAATACTGTTCATTATATTACGTCTTTTAACTTATTTTTTCTGTTGTGTTTTATTTATTTTATATCATTTCACTATCTAAACCTGTATTCTGTATAACTGTAATTAATTTGGTTTTTTAATTGCTGATTCATTTTCTCTGTCCACCACGAGTGATGGTGATGAGTCTGATGACGCAGGTGGGAGTATTGACGAGGCAGACCACCGTGACCTACTGTCTGTCTGTCCACGCTGTGACCTTGGCGTCCCTCCCTCCCTCCCTCCCTCCCGCTGTCGTTGTCCCAGTCACACTAACTCCCGTTCTGCTGTGGTTTGCTCCCTGGCGTCCGGGGTCTGTGGTACTCGCCCGTTCTCTCTCTCTCTCTCTCTCTCTCTCCTTGTAAAGCAATATATCTATTTACCTATAGTAAACACACAAACATTTACACCTGTATCTAACAGTGTGCACACACCCTCCTCCTCAGCCGTTCTGTTATCCGCCTCGTTACGGACGCTGCGCCGTGCCGCTGGCTGTCCCTCTGGCGTTACTCCCGCCATCTGGTGGACAATAACGGCATTATCCGACATGTTGCGCTCGGCGTCGACTCCGTGACAAGTTGTTCGTATGTTCTCTCTTCTCATTTTTTTTAATCCTTGGAAATTATACTTTTATTCTTCAGTATTTATGGACTTATTCTTGTAAGGTGTTAACAGTTAACTAAAGATCTGGAGAAAAATTACACAGGTGGAAAAGGTGAGATGTAATATTGTTATGGTTTTGTACACACATATGCACATGAATACAAACACAAACACATTTGCCTTACACACATACAGCATATGTCAAGCATTCTATATAGTGTCTTTTATATATATATATATATATATATATATATATATATATATATATATATATATATATATATATATATATATATATACTGTAGTCGTCTCATTATCCCTTACAACTAATGACTGTATGAACTAAAACTAACATTATCTCCCTCTGTTGCAGGTACGTGAGGCAGAGGGTCAACACGTAGTCTGGTAGGTGGCGTTATGGTGACGAAGGGGTGAGGGAGGGGATGGTTCACTAGTCTTCAAGGTCTATATTACCCTATTATATGTATTAACTATAATCAATCCAGTCTATTGGGTTGATGAATAATTATATTGAGCAATATTGTGTATTCCTCTTCCTCCTTCTTTTCCTCCTCTTCTCTTCCTGCTCCTTCTTCTCTTCCTGCTCCTTCTCCTCGCTCTTGCTGTTTATTCTTATTCTTATTCTAGCTGTAAGTACAAATATAGCAGTATAATTATTTAAACTCAAAATATAAATTATTTATTCTTTTTATTATCAAAATCCTAAGTCTTGCCACTCTATTACCACTAATCTGTCATTGCATTGTCCTTAATATTGATAACTAAACATTGAATGGGAGAACAGAACACGAGAAGTTACAATATAAATTCTATTTTAGTTAGGGCTGAAGATATCATTTTCTCTACGTTTTCTCTCGCGGTTTAGAAAACGAAGAGGTCTGGAGCGGTATCTAAAGGAAACTGTATATACATTTGTTGGTGTCATTGTGCAAAGGTAACTTGGGTATCTCTCAAATTGTGCCCTGGATTCCATTCCTGAGTTGCATTCATGGGTTATATGTGAGAAGGCTGTTATCTAGTGTGAATTTGTAATAATAATAATAATAATAATAATAATAATAATAATAATAATAATAATAATAATGATAATAATAATAATCACTTGAGAAATCCTTTTAGAAGACTGAGAGAGATAGAAAGTAATTTATGAAAGGTTAAGTCCCACCCAGCTCTTGCCTTCACTTGATCACGGTGACGTCATGGGCGAGAGTGAGCGCGTTCAACATTCTCGCGAAATTTCAGGTTTTTTTCTTCTCTTAAAAATTTCATTCCGCGCTCCTTACACATTATTGACGTTCTTAAAGACGGGTTGAGGTGTTGCACGCGTATGTTGACTGTCTGTTTAAGGATTTGTTTATGCTGGGAAGGAGCGTGTGGAATGTAGAAGGAGAGGATGGGAAGGAGAGTGTGGAATGTAGAAGGGGGAAGAAGAACTAGAAAATGTTAAAGAAGAGAGAAAACGGAATTCCAGGGATAACTGTGGTAAATTCGTCCAGTCGGTAAGAGAAGGGTCACACTGGTATGTAGGAGTTAAAGGGAGCATTACGCCTGAACGCTTCACCTTCTCACTCACCCATTGCTCCTCGGAATTACAACTTTGTGGTTAAAGAACTTTATTTCCCTCTTCAGACGTTCCTATGGGTGTGGCTGACATCTTGACAGTCCTGGGGATGTGGTTATTCTCTTACGGTCTTAGGGATGTGGTTGAGATGTGATAGTCTTAGGGATGTGGCTCAGCTCTGATAGTGGCTGGGATGTGGTTGAGCACTTTTACTCCTAGGGATGTAACTCAAATCTGACTGAATGACTGAGATCAGACTCAATATTTTTGTTCAGTCTAGTTGGGGGTTTGTTTAGTCATTATTAGATTGATGGAAATCTCTCTCTCTCTCTCTCTCTCTCTCTCTCTCTCTCTCTCTCTCTCTCTCTCTCTCTCTCTCTCTCGTCTATATATATATCTATTCACACTAGTTACATCGTCAATATGTTCAGTCCTCCTCATCATCAATTTTGACAAACTTGAGGTGGCAGAGCAAACAGTGCAGGACCAAACTCACTCACTCACCACCTTGAGGGACTCCGGCGTGCGTTAGACGGAGCGCACCTGTTATGTAATGTACCGTAGCAGCCAGAGCGTCTTCCTCCTCCCTGGGTGACGCCTTCGACAGGTTTATGAGTTTGTCGTTTAGTCTGTCTGTCTGTCTGTCTGTCTGTCTGTCTGTGTCTCTGTCTGTCTGTCTGTGTCTCTGTCTGTCTGTATTACCCTTCTATATTGTAATACAGACGAGGTGGTTTTGTTTACTCCGATGATGCTATAGTTTTGGTGGCCATTTTTAAAAGTTCAGAGATGTAAATCGGTTTTTTTCATACCGGCTGTCGTAATGAATAGGGGAGTAGTATATATATATCTCTCTCTCTCTCTCTCTCTCTCTCTCTCTCTCATGTAGGGGTTATGAGGGGGGGGGGGTGAGGTAGTAACAATCAATGACATGAATTACTATTACCGGTTTTATGGTCCTCAATAAAGTGTAAAAGTAATTCTAATGTATTTCAGTAGAGTTTATTGATACAGTCATTCATCAATAATAATAATAAACATGATAATAATGATTCCTAAAAAAAATATCATTAATTCCCCTTAATAATTATCGATTTTATTTATAACTTAATTATCCGGTTAGGTTAGGTTAGGTTAGGTTAGGTTAGGTTAGGTTAGGTTAGGTTAGGTTAGGTTAGGTTAGGTTAGGTTAGGTTAGGTTAGGTTAGGTTAGGTTAGGTTAGGTTAGGTTAGGTTAGGTTAGCTCACCTGATTACTGAACAACACCACGTACACACAGCACTCACAAACACTCACCTGGCCGGCCCTCAGGTGTCTGGTAATTTACTCTGGTCATTTAAATGGAGATGAGTGAGTGAGTGAGTGAGTGAGTGGGTGAGTGAGTGAGTGAGTGGGTGAGTGAGTGAGTGAGTGAGTGAGTGAGTGAGTGAGTGACGTCAAGTGCATCGTCACGCCATCGTTGTAAAATCCAATATAAACTTATTTTATTCATTACAATTTTTTTATACTTTTGATTAATATTCATTGATTTTTTTCTCTAGTTCATTCGTGTTTTTGTTGATTCTCTTTTGTTTTTGTTTTTTATTTTGTGGATGTTTTGAGTAATGTTGAGGCGGAGTGATACATTATAACATCAACATCTGTCATCATTGTTTATATGTTGGTAGAGTAAACATTTGTCTTCTCATATTTAATGGATTTCTGCATAAAGATTCGTTTTACCTCTGTGTGTGTGTGTGTGTGTGTGTGTGTGTGTGTGTGTGTGTGTGTGTGTGAACCTGGAATTAATGAGTTTTTTATCAATTAAGATTAAGACATAAGACATCTGTTTAAACTTTGTTAAATAGAGATTCCATAAACGTACGACTGTTACTTTATATTTAATCAGTTTAATCTGTATTCAATTATAAAGTTGTTGTGTGAAAGTGAAGCTCGACCAAGGCATCACGACCACGGCATTCACCTGAGGCATTTGAAGTGTCTCTTGTATGCCATTCCATTAACCTTTCTCAACAGTTGGTTTTATGCCTCGCTAGTCATACCCCTCCCTCCCTCTCCCTCCAAGGCATACTCCCCCCTCTCTCCCTCCAAAAACCATAGCCCCCCCTCCCCCCTCTCCCCCAAGGTAGCCTCAGCAGCATTGTCCACCACCCATCTGCACTTTCCTCAGTAATCTCCTTAACTTTCTCTGCATATTTAATTACCTGACAACAGTATGTAAACAAGTATTTGCATTTTGTGGTTTTCTCTTTGTTGTTCTGTTTAAGGAAAGAAATAAAAAAACACAAAAGAAATGAGGTTTATTTACAATGAGGGAAAGTTGGATGATGGATGAAGTGGGTGAATTGACACACTTTCTGATGATGGTGTTTGCAGATGGTGAGCTATGGTGTGCAGTCGGTGTTGAGTCTGGTGTTTGGGTTAGAATCCTTCCTTTGTTGCTTTATTGGTGTTGGGTAAAATCTTTGTGACGGTGGTGGATTAATGACTCCAGCATCATCATTATTGTTGTCATCATCTATATTATCGTCGTCATTATCGTCATCATCATCATCATCGTTATTGACCAAAACAAAAAAGATGAAACGCCTCTTACAGAAATTACCTTACCTTACCTAACCTTACCTTACCTTACCTTACCTTACCTTACCTTACCTCACCTCACCTCACCTTACCTTACCTTACCTTACCTAACCTAACCTAACCTTACCTTACCTTACCTCACCTCACCTTACCTAACCTTACCTTACCTTACCTCACCCCACCTCACCTTACCTTACCTTACCTTACCTTACCTTACCTTACCTTACCTTACCTTACCTTACCTACACCATCGCTTCACACAGTTAGTCTCACACCACGGCCCATCACACACACACACACTCCCGCTACACACAAGACCTTGGGAAACATTCAGAACATTCCCAAAGTGTTCACAGGTGTGGGTAGGTGAAGTCAGGTGTGTGAGGAGGAGCGCAGAGAGTGACTGAGTTATGAGTGTGTGTGTGTGTGTGTGTGTGTGTGTGTGTGTGTGTGTGAGATGGAGTTTGGATATATATTGATATTATAACATGAACGGTTTGACAAATAGTAATGATTCTTTGCTCTAAGCCATTAATTTAACCTAAGACATAGACACCAATAGCCAGACGTTCTTTAGCTGGGAACCGAAGCCCAGGAGTGTGTGTGATGGGGCGACAAGGCTCAGAGTATTGAGTGTACAGACGTAGTTAAGTGTGTAGATTGACTCCCACGCCCACCCCCCACCCCACCCCCCACCTAATCATTTTATTGATGGAAGTTTTATTTGTCGTGTGAGTAACAGGAGGTCCATGTGTTGAGGTCCGTCTTTGTATAAGGAATAATATCGGTGAATAAATCTATCACCTGAAGATTAGTCACCAAAGCTTATTTTACCTTACGATTAACTAACCATCCTAATGATATCTTAATCTGACTCAACCTAATCTAAGCTAATCTAACCTAAGCTAATCTAACCTAAGCTAATCTAACCTAAACTAATCTAAGGTAACCTCAGCTAACCTAGCCTTACCTTGTCTTAACCTGACCTAATCTAACCTTGTCTAATCTAACCTAACTTAACCTAATTTAACTCATTGTACTCAAAGGGTTAGAATATCTTACTCGTTAAAAAATACAACATTAAAACCTTCCAGAATATATTAACTTATACCACTAATTACCTGTTGAGATAATTATCACAGGTGTCTCCCAGGTAGTTCTCCACAGGTGTCTCCCAGGTAGTTCTCCACACGTGTCTCCTAATTAGTTCTCCACACGTGTCTCCCAGGTAGTTCTCCACACGTGTCTCCCAGGTAGTTCTCCACAGGTGTCTCCTAATTAGTTCTCCATAAGTGTCTCCCAGGTAGTTCTCCACACGTGTCTCCTAATTAGTTCTCCATAAGTGTCTCCCAGGTAGTTCCCTAAGTTCTCCATAAGTGTCTCCCCAGGTTTCTCCACAGGTGTTCCCAGGTGTTCTCCACACGTGTCTCCTAATTAGTTCTCCACACGTGTCTCCCAGGTAGTTCTCCACAGTTGTCTCCCCATCAATTTCTTCACATCATTAAAGATAAACTCATAACTGTAGAGAATTCTCCTGACTTAAGAGAAAGAGACAATTTTCTCTGATATCTCCCCAATAGTGACAGTCAGCTTCCAGTCAGTCAGTCAGATCCTACAGTCAGCCAGACAGTCAGGTCCCCTGCAGTCAGCTACAGTCAGATCCCCTAGACAGTCACAGCAGCTCCCAGTCAGTCCCCCCAGAGGACAGTCAGCTACAGTCAGATCCCCAGAGTGACAGTCAGCCACAGTCAGATCCCCCAAGAGTGACA
Source organism: Homarus americanus (assembly GCF_018991925.1). NCBI lineage: Eukaryota > Metazoa > Arthropoda > Malacostraca > Decapoda > Nephropidae > Homarus > Homarus americanus. The sequence continues at coordinate 509,037 of NW_024714177.1, read as the reverse complement.
GTCAGCTGACAGTCAGTCAGATCCCCCAAGAGTGACAGTTAGCTACAGTCAGATCCCCCAATAGTCAGCAGTTAGCTAGTCAGTCCCCCATAGTCAGACAGTCAGTACAACAGTCAGATACAATCAGATCCCCCAAGTCAGTGTACAGTCCAGAGCACAGCTCAGATCCCCCAGACAGTCAGAGACAGTCAGATCCCCTGACAGATCCCCCACAGTGTCAGCAGTACAGTCAGATACAGTCAGATCCCCCAGAGTGACAGCAGTCAGCAGTCAGATCCCCCAGACCCAGTCAGAGGACAGTCAGTCAGATCAGCCATCCGCAGTTAGATAGCCGCAGTACAGTCAAATCCTAATAGTGACAGCGTTAGCTAGCAGATCCCCACAGTCAGACAGTTAGCTGCCAGTCAGAGCCAAGGTCAGAGTGACACAGTAGATACAGTCAGATCCCCTAGTAGACACATAGTCACAATCAGATCCAGATAAGAGTGACAGTCAGGGTACAGTCACAGACAGGTTCAGGGTCAGGGTCAAATCTCAGTTCATCATCAGAAACATTCAGTGAAACTTACAGTTTACCTTGCTACATGTTTGCCACCTCTTAAGTCCATCTGCTAAGTGAGGAATTGCTACCCAGGAGGAGGAGGAGGAGGAGGAGGGGAGAAGAGGAGGAGGAGAAGGGGGGAGAAGGAGGAGTCGGAGGGAGGAGGATGATGAGGAGAGAGGAGGATGATGAGGAGGTGGAGAAGGAAGAAGAAGGAGGAGGAGAAGAGTAGGAGGAGAAGGTGAGTAGGAGGAGGAGGAGGATGACGAAGGAGTAGGAGAAGGTGAAGAAAAGAAGAGAAGGATGAGGAGTAGGAGGAGGAAGAGGAGAAGAAGAGGTGAAGGGGGTGGCTGCTAGGGGTCTTGACTCTCAGTATGTGTGGGTGGATAGTGAGTGGGTGGGTGGCTAATAGACAGGTGGGTGGTGGTTGGGTGTGTGTGGCAGTGGTCGGTGAACTTGGGGGCCCGGGCTCAGTAGCGGCCCGTACGTCGCGGCTGCAAGTAGTGTGTAGAGAGACTCAACGCCGCCGCTCCTCACACACGCCACTCACCATTCGCGATACACCGTGTGCCTCTCTCAGTGTTATTTACGTGAAGAAACACATTTATTTGGGGATTATAAAGGTTATTCAACTAAGGCATGGCAATATTGTTTTTAAAAGCTTGAAACTTGTTATTGGCAGGACAGAGGATAGAACGTTGTGTTGTGTGTACAGGTGAGGCATTATGACTGGAGTGTGGTGGTGTGAACACGTTGATAACAGCCACCAGTGACGTGTACACCTGTGTTTGATCTCTAGGTGTGTTTTAGTGCTGCAGTGAATTGCACGTGTATAGTGCCACGTGCTTTCATATCGTTACTGGTAGACATTTTTATCGTTACTGGCAGACACTGTTATCACCACCGAATCTCCTGAACAGACGGTGATAATATAAACAAAATAATATTAAGCTCTGAGAACTGAATCCTATATTGTGGTGTCATTAGTTACTGCCGCCGTCCCGCACTACTTCCGGACAGGATGCTGACGGCTGCTATCTGGAGTCGGAAATAATTGCTCCGCGAACATTGAAGAGGCGACGAGCAAACACCACCACCTTCTTCTCTCACTCTCCTCCATGTGACAGCTAACGGGAACACGAAGCTGAACTATATCAAGCTGAGGCGTCTAAGCTTCACAGAACACTTCGATGGTGTAAGATTGTCGTCGACGAGTGTACTGTACAGACGGGAGGGGGTGAGGCGAGGCGAGGCGAGGCAGAGGAGCGTCAACAGCGGTGCCATAAACGACAACAACAGTAATAGCCGCGGAACAACAGGAACAGTAACAGCCACTGAACAACAGGAACAGGAACAGCCACGGAACAACAGGAACAGCCACGGAACAATAGTAACAGCCACAGAACAACAGAAATAGTAACAGCCGCGGAAAAGAAAACTAATTGGTGTTACCTTCTGACGCATTCACATCTGTCGCCTCCAACTGTTCCGTCGTCCTGAGAGTGACCAGGAGACGTCCTCAGAGTGACCACCAGAAGACGTCCCCAGAGTGACCACCAAAAGACGTCCCCAAAGTGACCACCAGAAGACGTCCCCAGAGTGACCACCAGAAGACGTCCTCAGAGTGACCACCAAAAGACGCCCCTCACACCACGCGCTTCTTAACACTGTGATACCATTAACCTTAACCTTTTGTCCTTAACTTAAACTAACTCTAGTCTCGTAATCATTGTAGAGGTAGAAATTGTTTACGTGGTGGTGGCTGAAGATATTGTCTGATCTACGTCACCATTGTTGTTAGTGTTTGTGAAGAAGATGAAAACAGACAGACACAAACTCTGACAGGGAGGGGAAGATAAATTGTTCTGAAGATCATAAGAAAGTGACATTTCTTTATTATAATTGAACCAGTGATTACAAGGGTGTACAGATCACTCCCCGCGTCGCTACACACTCCTGGCTGCCTCCTCCGTCACCTACCTCGTCTGGGATAACCAATAGACACCTTTCCCTGTCGAAATGAACCCGGGGATGTACACGGGTGACTGACTCTCACCTTACGAGTCTTAACCTGTGTCGTGTGTCTATCGTTGTTGTGTTCGGGACGCCAGCGAGAGTATTATTCAGATACTTGTGAGACACCAGCTGACTAGAGGAGTTAACAGTGATAGTATCTCCTCTTAACACCCGCCATTAGCGCCGGGACAAATACGAGTGATATATATTTGGGTGTGTACCGTGCGTTCACCGTCAGCCTCTGTGATCAACTCCCGGTATGGCATCGTAAACATATGGGTCTGTGTTGCCTGTGTGTGGTGAGGGCGGAGTCTGCTATGACCCGGCCGTTATCAGTTAGTGTTGTCGGAGCGTGGCACGACCTCCCCTCATGGGCTGCCTGCTGAGCGTCTCTAGCAACACCTGCGTCAACCTGGTGAACTTGGCCGGCGTGGGTGACCTCAGCGATGTCTCCCTACACAGGAAGAAACGAGCCAGCCTCCTCTCCGCCAGCCGCTACTCCTCGCTCTTCTCTGCCAAGCGGCGGGGCAGCAGCGGTGAGAGGGGCCTCCACTCCCCCAGTTCCCCCAGAAGGCCGGGGTTACTTGTTGCTGATGCTCTAAGAAACCTGCAGCGAGCGCATTCCTTCAGACACGGGGAATGTTACCTCTGTAATTACAAAAATAAGTCCTGTAATGGTGTGTGTATCCACCGCGAGATCTTCACATCGGTTAAGCCCGGGTACTACTCCAGTTATTACAACCGGGATTCCCACGATGGAGTGAAGAGAGGTGGAAGCCTTAGGAAGTCACTAAACGCTCTCCCATCGTCGAGGGAGAGCGACGTGTTTAGTCTTGACTCTCTCTCTAAGGGCACAGCTCTACGGCGGACCATCAAGACAGGCTCGTCCAGGTCTTTCAAGGCGAAGAACAGAAAGTCCATGAGATCCATCACAGCGTTTCCCTCAGATGCTCCACCGCCAGAGCTGGGGATCAAACCTCAGATCTCTTACCGACTCACCAGGCGAAGTCTTGGACACGAGATGTATGAAGCCTCCGTCACCAGCTTCGAGGAGAACGAGGCGCTGGCGACACTTCAGGACATACTCTCGGCCAACAGTGTAAACGACTCCTCTTACCCATCCAGCGCCGACAACAATGAAAACAACACCTACGAGCCCATCAGGCCTCCGTTACCCAAGAGGAACCGCAAGAAGAAACACCAAGACAACCCGGCAGCTCCTTATGACCCGATCGACCACTCGGTGACCCAGAATGAATGCTTAGTGAGGAAGGGAACACTGACGGCGAGTGACTTTGGTCTCCTGAAGGACTCCAAGAACAGCCCGCCGCTCCTGAAGCCACTGGCGCCCAACCCTCTGTACGCCACGGTCCTGGAACTTAACCCAGACTTCGATGACTTCTCCGACTCTATTCTCTCGTCCGGCAGCGAGGAGAGGGAGAGTCCGCGTCAAGGTGGTAGTGAAGGTGACAACATGGGGGAATATTATTACAGTGAGGAGAGACAGAACAACACACACACACGGGATAACTTGAACCACGACAGGACAGAGACGACCGAGGATGACTGTGAGGAGGATGACTGTGACAGCCTCGCCCAGTCATCTGAGACACTTCAGATGACTGTCAAGGAGAAGATCGCTGTCATGGAGAGGTAAGACGATGCTGTTTTAGAGAGACAATGGGAGATAGAGAGAAAGAAAACTCGTTCCTGCAGTTCAATCTCTCGTAAGTGTCCCCCCTCCCTACCCCTCTCCAACCCCTCCTCCTTTTGGCACCCTTTAAGTCAATGACAGAAATCTTTAATAAACTCACAATGAATATCCTCGAACTGGAATACATTAATTAATTTCAAAGCTATTTCTTGTTAGCTATATTAAAATCATCTTTAAAAATTCTCTACTGGTTCACTGCTTAAGTTATCGTTAATATAAAAACAATTAGAAATGACTCATCCTCTCAAAGGCGTCAGTTCTCATTGAGGCGGATCCGTGTCCTCTATATGTATTAACCACAGTTCTAAGACAAACATCCATTCACACGCCTTTTAGTAGTATCTAATTATAGTTCCGTATCTCCACTCGCTCCTTTAATAGTGTAAGAAGTGTGGAAATAGACAGAAGTAGTGTAAATTTGCTGGTGCGTCTACACACATGAGTGATGTCGGCCCCCTGGCGGCCCATTACTCAAGACATAGTCAGGGCGGCGGAGCAAAAACAAATGAAGGTCGACTTGCGCTCCCAGGACATTATTCATAAACGTTATTTTATTTTTGGTATTTACATTTTGGAATTTTATTTATATTGTATATATTTTTATTTACATTTGGGGATTTGTATTAAACTTAGATTTTATTTTACATTTTGAAAGTTTTATTTTTGTTTCAGGATTGTTATTTAAATTCGAATTGCTTATGTTTACATTTGAAAAGTTTCCTTATTATTATTATTATTATTATTATTATTATTATTATTATTATTATTATCATTAGTAGCAGTAGTAGTAGTATAGATATAGAAACAGTTACAGTAAGTTACATGTATAAACAATGAGTGTGTGTGTGTGTGTGTGTGTGTGTGTGTGTGTGTCTGTCTGTCTGTCTGTGTGTCTGTGTGTGTGTGTGTGTGTGTGTGTGTGTGTGTGTGTGTCTGTGTGTGTGTCCTAATAGATCCAAGACGTTGTGTACAGTATTAAGGAGAACAATATTTACTTTACCTTCGATTAAATGAACAAATCTTCCTCAGCTGCTCCAACACCTTCCTGATATGTGGAGGGTCATGTTGGCGAATCTTCCTCCTCTTCTCTTCTTCCTCCTTCTTCTCTTTCTCTTCTTCCTCTTCCTCTTTCTTTTCCTATTCTTACTACTTCTGCTTCTTTTCCTCTTCCTTTCCCTACTCCTCCTCCTCTTCTTCCTGCTCTTTCTTCCTCTCTTCCCATCCTCCTTACCCTCTTCCACCACCATCTCCTCTCTTCCATTCGTCATCCCATCCTTCCAATAAACAACTATGTATATCTGTATTCTCCTCACACATGTATATACACTATACATATCCACATATATCCCTATGAATAAAACACAACATACTCACATAACGTCATATATACTTCAATCTCAATTACAGTCATTTTACAGCATTACATCATTACCTAAATCACACAGGTGAGGATATGCAAATGCAGGTAACGTTGCGATAAGCTCAGCCAGGTAAAAAAATGGATTGGATTTATGGGTAATTCTTTGGTGGCGTCAAGAAACACCTGTGGGGCTGAGAATAGTTAAAATGTTGTAATGTTTTGTAGGGTAAAGTCTTCTGACCTGGAAATATTATGTCCAGTATATAATTTATGAGTATTATCTCAGTAGGTCAGTGTACATGACCTGTATGTTATGTCAAGTGTAGTTCGTGACACGCGCACACACACACACACACACACACACACACACACACACGGTAGATGTATTAACCCATAGTGTGTGTGTGTGTGTGTGTGTGTGTGTGATGATGCCTGTGTGTGATTCAGTCGCATTTCCTGTCATGTGCGCCCTGCCCTTCCTCACCCACTGACTCCTGACTGTGTTCCCTCCCTCATGTCCCTCCATACCTTCCCTCCCTCACCCAACCACTCCCTCCCTCCCTAACTCATGTACAGTACCTTCCTTCCTTCCTTCCTCCCTATACCCTCCTCCTGGTTCTCCCCCCAACCCTCCCTCCTTACCCTCCTCCTTCCCTCCTCCCCCTCCCACCCTCCTCCTCTACTCCCTCCCTCCTCCTCCTACCTCCCTCCTCTTACCCTCCTCCCTCCTCTCCTCCCCTCCTACCCTCCCTCCTACCCCCTCCTACCCTCCCTCCTTACCTCCCTCCCTCCCCCTCCCTCCTCTACTCCCTCCCTCCCCTCCTACCTTCCAGGACATAGAAGACAGGAATTATTGTTTATCAAGAACCTATGTAGAAATTGTTTTTTATTATTTTTCGTCTTATTTTTTTACATCGACGTTGTTACCATGGTAGCCTTGGTGCTTGTCTTCGTTCCACACAACTGCTCACAGATTCTTGTTATTGTGAGAGAAGAAAAGAGAGTTAATTAAGGCGAGGGGCTTTTAATTACAGGTGATTATTTACGACTGATGATATTACGGTATTAAGACACACCTGTGGCTTCTTTAACTCTTGCTAATTGGATATTACTTACGTGAGAAAATTTCCCTATCAAAATAAATTCTTAAATACATGGTTATAAAGGAAGATTACCTGAGTGTTACCTGTGTGTGTACTGACCAGGTGACCGTTACCTGTGTGTACGTGTAGTGTAATAACAGAACATCTGGAGTACTTCCCTTCCCCCACCGGTACTTCCCACCCACGACTATTGACACCCATGTAGCAGCCCTGAGTCTCTCTCTCTCTCTCTCTCTCTCTCTCTCTCTCTCTCTCTCTCTCTTGGTCTGGTAACTTTCTAATCGGGGAAAACTTAAGGAACACGCAGGATGAAAACACAACTTTACTTTGATGTCTTTTGGAAGAAACTCTGAATCTTTCTATTGGGTGTCAATTACCGTAGAGGTAACGGGAGATGAGGGGTGGGGGGGGAGTGGGGGTGGTGGTGGTGGGAGTGGGGGGGTGGTAGTGGGAGTGGTGGTGGTAGTGGGGGTGTGGTGGCAGTGGTGGTAATGGTGATAGCGGCATAAGTGGTGTTAATTATCTTGATAATGGACAACTAACTAACTAACCCAGCCACTCAGCCAGCCACTAACGTCAACACACAATGAGGTAACTCAAAGCACCACTCATGGGAACAGTAAAGAGACACAAAAAACAAAATGGTGGACAGGGAGAGATAAGTGGGGGGTGAAGAGGGGGAAACTAACGTGGGGGGTGGGGGGGGGGAGCTAAGGGGAGGCAAGTAGAAGGAGGAAGTATGTCAAAATCCACGTATATGAGGGTCTTGACTTGCGTCCTTATTACAAAGAGTTTCTCACCTGTTGGAGAGAAAATCACCTGTTCTTGATCTCCCAAGACCCGCCAGATCTCCTAGGGCCGTCATGAAGGTGTGTCTCCCAAGCCTGTCAGATCTCCCAGACTTGTCAGCTCTCCAAAAGCGATCACAAGATTACCTTTCGACGTGCGGATCATTGTTGTTGAGGGAAGATTGGCGGTCATTGGAAACGTACGTGTGTGTGTGTGTGTGTGTGTGTGTGTGTGTGTGTGTGTGTGTGTGTGTGTGGAGGTAAACTAACCGTAAAGGTATCTTGATATCCTGAAAAGTTCGAAGCCTGGGAAAAAAATCACCTTAACTTCATGGAATATTCGAAGCCTCTTGGAGATCCTCGACTCCTTCCTGAGCTTTTATTGCCTTGAGGAAATGATCTTGACTCCTCCAGTGGGTGTTACTCTTCCAACATGTAAACATCTTGACTACACCAATGTTTAGATACCTTTGTCTGCTTCATATACAGTTAAATATATTAGTTTATGCAAATGTTGCTAAATACTGAGAATTATTTCTTCCTCTACCTGTTTTTATAACATTTTGAGTATACCTGTAATCAGCTCACACACCTGTTGATGGTAACCAGGTGTGTGGGCTCTTGAGGTGGGTTGATACTGAAGGTCACGTAGCCATCTCTTGTCTTGGAGTCATCAGGTGTGTGAACATGTGACCACAGGTGAGAGGCTCATGTGTGGTGG
>NW_024714177.1:485088-495694 GCF_018991925.1 Homarus americanus | reverse complement strand
AATATTTTCCCACCAGTATCAATATTTCCCCACCAGTATCAATATTTCCCCATCAATATTTCCCCACCAGTATCAATATTTCCCCACCAGCTTAGAAAGTTGCTTCACTGCACCCACTGACGTCACCCGACACGTGGAAATGGGTTACGTTTATTACAGTGGTCTAACGGTTTGACTCAAAGGGTAAAAAATATATATATTGTTAACCCTTTTGGTACGTGATTTAACCCCTTTGATGAGTACGATTTAAACCCTTTGACGAGTATGATTGAATCTCTTGTGTACGACGATTTAACCCCTTGAGTACGACGACCTAACTCATCGTATTCATGGTGTTAAATCCAAGTGGTTAAAGGTCAGAGGTCATTTGATTCGAAAGTAGTTTAGGTTCAGTAAGTTTGTTGAGGCGGTGGATGTGAGTTGAAGGGGAAAGGGTGAAGGGGAGGGAACTGGGGTGAAGGGGAGAGGAGGTGGGGAGAGAAGGGGAGAGGAAGGGGTGACTGAGGTGAAGGGAAGGGGAATTAAGATGAGGGAGAGTGTAACTAAGCTGAAGGGGGAGAGGGAACGGGAGGAGGAAGTGAGGTGAAGAGGAGGGAGAAGGGTAAAAGAGAGAGAAATAATCACCTGTCGCTCTCCTCTACCTACCGCGTCTCATGAGGTCCTCTCCTGAGACACACCAACACCTGTCGTCACCTGACCTAACTTATTGAGGACGATGACTTAACCTTCTTCAGGACGATCGATTGTCATAATTTTAGAGGGGTTAATTCATCGTCATCTTGGGGGTTGAGTCATCGTCCGGGTGAGGGGGGGGGGGTGGAAGCAGAAGCAAGCAAGATACAACACAAGCAAGTCCCAGGTATCGCGTCCGAACAAGCAGTTAATAAGACTGGCAGCAGGTTAATGATGATGTCTTTGTCTTGAGCAATCACGACACCAAGGCATGTTAGTGACAGTTAATGATATTTACTGGACTTAACTGGGGTGCGGTGGCCCAATGGATACAGAACTCGACTCCCGTCCTAAGGGTTGCTGGTTCGCGACCGGGGCACCAGCAGCCCACCCAGCTGTGAATGGGTACCTTACTTTACAGTTGAGGAAAGTAATGCGGTTGAGTGCAGTGCCGGCTTCTTTTTATACAGAAAGCTTAGTAAGCAGTGTACTACATCCGCATTGCCCCTAACGCATCGTCAGGCCTAAGGCACACACACTGACTTTTACAAGACACAATTGGCTGGTAAGAGGCAGTCGTATAATGGCACTTACCTAAGCCGAACTTATTGGCACTTAGGAATATAGAACAGGCTAATGACACTTACCTAGAAACCATTAGACCTTTCATCTCTTAACAGGCAAAAAACTTTATAGAAAACGCGAGGTTGTTGGTGACTCTTAGACAGACCAATACCGTAAGTTAGACGGAAGACGTGAGCTAGACATGAACATGAGCTTAGCCAACCACGGAGGGCCACGTCATCTGTCAACACGGTTTTAACTCCCCCTATTGGTCGAGTACAGTTATAGTGTATGTACAGTAGCTCCGGGTCGTGCAGCTGAGATGTAGTTCGTTACTGTTATGTACATGTAATGGAAATAATTTATTTACATATTAAGTCATGGACTTATACGTCTCTCTCTCTCTCTACTTGTTTTGCTTTCTCTATTTCTGACACACACACACACACACACACACACACACACACACACACACACACACACACACACACACACACACACACACACACACACACACACACACACACACACACACACACACACACACACACACACACACACACACACACACACACACACACACACACACACACACACACACACACACACACACACACACACACACACACACACACACACACACACACACACACACACACACACACACACACACACACACACACACACACACACACACACACACACACACACACACACACACACACACACACACACACACACACACACACACACACACACACACACACACACACACACACACACACACACACACACACACACACACACACACACACACACACACACACACACACACACACACACACACACACACACACACACACACACACACACACACACACACACACACACACACACACACACACACACACACACACACACACACACACACACACACACACACACACACACACACACACACACACACACACACACACACACACACACCACACACACACACACACCACTACCACCTTGCTAAGACCAGACAAAAAAAATCGTTGAGGTGGATAATCAGGTGAAGTGATTTCGTCACAGATAATCTGAGAGCCGTGTGAACGCTTGAGCGGGGAGCCATCACTGCTACCTGGTGTGTGTTGGTGTTAGGAATGTAACCGACCGTAAACACTATAAGTAACATAAACGACCAATAATCTTCTTCAATGGCCCATAGAGGTGTTTGATTCTCTTATACACGTTTGTCTTTTGTTTCTGTTTAGTCTGGTTGATTTCTCCCACCTTTCCTGATCTGACTGATAGATGGTTTTTTACGTGACGGAAGTTAGTGTTTTTGTTTTACTTTATTGAAGGTTAATTGGAGGTAATAACTAATTTTTAAGTAACCAGTGTTAATTTTTTCGTTTTTTATGTCTGAGACTTTTTTGACGGAGAGAGAGAGAGAGAGAGAGAGAGAGAGAGAGAGAGAGAGAGAGAGAGATCCACCTAACATAAAACACTTTCATTCTCTGTGCCTGTGTCTTTGTTGTTGATAATAATAAACAGATGTTGTGAAAGTAATGTACACACACACATACACATACACACACATACACACACGGATCTAAGGTGGAGAGAACTGCACCATGTTCTCGTGTACACAAAATTTTGGTCACATAAAGCAACTGCAGAATACACACGTCACTACACGGAGATAACACGGTTTTGTTTCCATACCAGGTGCCTCCCACTCACCCCTCTCCTTCTCCCACTCATCCTCCCTCCCACTCACCCACCATCCCTCTCACTTATCCATTCTCCCCCTCCCAGACACTCATCTCCCCTCTCATTCACCCACCTCCCCCCTCTCCCCACCCATGTCATGTCGTCAGGGCAAGAGGTAAGGACTGAGGAGATAAGACTCCTCGTGTGATGTGACGACACAACACTAATCTCAGAGGCCAGAGGCGAGAAAGTTTCAAGAGCAACAGCTGGAGGTTGGTGAACAAGTAGCAAGTTTCAAGAGCAACAGCTGGAGGTTGGTGAACAAGTGACACATTAGTGATGGTGAACCGGAATAAAAGTGAACTACCGCTGCCTGGTGATCTCTACGCCCAGGTGTGGTGCTGGTGCAAGTAATGATGGTGATGAGGTGGTGATGATGGTGAAGGTGATGATGGTAATGTAGGTGATGATGATGATATGATGATGGAGGTGGTGATAATAGTGGAGGTGTAGATGGTTTAAGAGAGCTAACAGCTATACTATTTGCTAACGATGGCTCCCCCAGCTAACAACGTAACTAGCTAACACGTACAATACCAGATAACTAATACACTTAGAACACACTCAGCCGAAACACAGCAGACACACTCAAAGCGCACACTCAGCAGACAAGTTATGCAGATACACTCAACACACACCAAGCAGACACTCATATCAGACACATGCAGCAGATACACTAATCAGACACTCACAGCAAAAACTTAGCAGACACTCAGCCGACATTCCCAGCAACATTCTCAGCTACCTTACGGGAACCAATCAGAGCTGAGAGTTGAACTGATTATCAGGTAAAGGCGACACCTGACAGCGTGACCGTCACTCAAACTTGTAATTGTTCTGTGTGTGTGTGTGTGTGTGTGTGTGTGTGTGTGTGTCCCTCTCTGTCTACCCCTTATCTCTGTCTCTTTCCGTGTCTGTCCATCTATCCATCCACCCGTCTCTCCCCCAGCACACGTCACCTCCACTCCCCACAACAGTGACCTCGATCTCAAGAGTGATATTAACGGGTCTTTAATCTACAGTGGGGAGATGGGTGAGTGTATACCAGTCTGGCCTCTTAACCTAACTTAACCTAACCTAACCTGACCTAATCTACAGTGGGGAGATGGGTGAGTGTATACCAGTCTGGCCTCTTAACCTAACTTAACCTAACCTAACCTGACCTAATCTACAGTGGGGAGATGGGTGAGTGTATACCAGTCTGGCCTCTAACCTAACCTAACTTAACCCAACTTAACCTAACCTAACCTGACCTAATCTACAGTGGGGAGATGGGTGAGTGTATACCAGTCTGGCCTCTTAACCTAACTTAACCTAACCTAACCTGACCTAATCTACAGTGGGGAGATGGGTGAGTGTATACCAGTCTGGCCTCTTAACCTAACCTAACTTAACCTAACTTAACCTAACCTAACCTGACCTAATCTACAGTGGGGAGATGGGTGAGTGTATACCAGTCTGGCCTCTTAACCTAACCTAACTTAACCTAACTTAACCTACAACAGAAACTTCATTTAAAAAAAAGTTTAAATAAATCGTGAAAAAAGATAAATTTAATTAGACTCTAACTGTTGAGTGAATGATACTGAACAATGTGTGAGAAGAAAATTATATCGAGTAATAAAATGAATGACGTCACAATATCTGTACCTGGTGGTGGTGAGGGGTGGTGGGTGGGGTTAGTGGTGATGGTGGTGGTGGTGAGGGGTGTTGGGTGGTGGTTGGGGTGGTAGTGGTAGTAATAGTGGTAGTGGGTAGTAATGGTGGTAGGTGGTGTTGGTTTTGATTGTGGTGATTGTGGTTGTACGCATGACTGTCCAACGCAACAACCTTCACCTGCCGCAGCTGGACGTGTGGAGAGGAGGAGGGAGAGGAGGAGGAGGGAGAGGGGGGGGGCGGAGGGAGAAGGGAGAAGGAATGAAAAGACAAAGAAAAGATTCGATAAACAAAGGGAGAGAGAGAGAGAGAGAGAGAGAGAGACTCCCCTATTTATAAACATCAAGCTCAGGTATAATGTCAACCACCGCTAACTAGTTCTAACACGTTTTTTCCTCCAGCTGGTCAGTACATTACCTCACACTTCGTCTTAAAGTGTGGGTCACTACACAGGAAAAAGTACTGTAACAACATATTAGATTATGTAACATGAGGTCTGTATCGCCTCTGTATCTTAAACGGCTTACAGCATCATTCTCAAAGGTTAAACCATAGTCCTCAAAGGGTTAAACCATCGTCGTCAAAGGGTTAAACCATAGTCCTCAAAGGGTTAAACCATCGTCCCAAAGGTTAAACCATCGTCCTCAAAGGGTTAATTCATCGTCCTCAAAGGGTTACTATCGTCCTCAAAGACTTCCATACCTCGAATCACTTAACTTAAACGATAATGACAAAATGTTTATCAATTCTCATCATTCCATTATTCTCGTCTCTTATATGTTAAGAACTCTTATAATGTACGTCTAGTGGTGGGGGTGGCTGTGGCTGCTGTAGGGGTGTGGGAAGGGTGTTGGTGGGGGAGGGGTGGTGGGGGGTGTTGTGGGGAGGGTGGTGTTATGGTCTAATGGGTAGTGGATGAAAGTTTTGAGTAATGATAAAAGTAGCTGTTGTTTTTTGGGGATACATGTGGTGTGTGTGTGTGTGTGTGTGTGTGATACTACTATTGATATGCATGTAAGTACAATGATGCCCAAAGTCCATGAAAACACGTCGTAACTCTTCAAGAGTTCACTATGTACGGGTGATGACCTTAGGTACATCATGACCCCTCAACAACCCCGAGTGAGGTTTACCTTCTCTCCTCCTTCAGGTTCTTGCACAAGTGTGTCTGCAGGATGGTGGGCGTGAGGGACCTGGTGGGGGCGTCTGTCTCCAGAGATGACACTGAGGTGGTGGTGGTGTGAGTGGAGGACGAGAGGGAGAGGTGAGAGATGAGCTCCACACTATCCATGGAATACAGGCCAGAGTCCAGGCTGGGTAACTCTGCCCCATCGTGTGGTCTCCTGGGCGTCTTGAGGATGCCAGTAAGAGGCGGCTTCCTCACGTTCGCGCTCATTGTGGCTCCTCACTTCACCTTATATAAACACTTTATATAATACCTTACTGTTCACTGATCAATTTCAAACACTTCGGTGACAGTAAACGCCACACGTACAGCACCGTAGCCGCGGACAGACCACCTGGACACACCATAGATGAGGGTAAGAATATCCACGATACAGTCCTTCGTGCGGGCCAAAATGCTTAATATAGTCAGCTGTGATTTACGGACGCGCGGGAGACCAGTGACCAACGGCGGGGCTTGTAAACAACTGACAAGACGAGTTGGCGGTGGCGGGAGAGACACGCCAGCCGCTCACACGACCACACACACATACACACACATACACCGTGAAGTCTCAGTAGCTTTCACCAGTACCTACGCTTTCAAGCCAACCATGAGAGAAATAAAAAGATCTTTCTCTGATGTGTCGCGGATGTGTGGCCTTACTGTAAATACCTTTTATTAACCCTATAATTATTACACAAACAAATACATAAACATCCCATCGGTAACACACCCGGATAAAACAACAACAACAACAACAACACATAAACACTGACTATAACACTCCACATTAAAATAAAAATATAAACCTCATATTATTTTCTGTTTCGTGAAATATACAGAGACCCAAAGGCCATTCGTGAGTCTTAATGGAAAGAGAAAGTTCACCACCTCGTCTCTCTCTCTCTCTGGGCCGGAAATGTACCCATTGAGGCGACGCGGTGACAGATGCCCAGATAATTGCCCAGGAAGGTTAACATCCTCAATATTTTCTCGGTTCTTTCTTTTTTGATCTTCACAGTTGTCATACACCAACAGATGTGACCTAACCTAACCTAACCTAACCTAACCTAACGTAAAGTAACATAACGTAACCTAGCCTAACCTAACCTTCCTATATTTAGGTTTCAGCAATGAGTCAGATTACAAAATTTCACTTCCATTATTCCACCAATGACTCAACTCACCATTAATTCACCTTACGAACCCTACCTGTCGACTTACCTTTAATAAACTCATCTGTGACTTAAACTTCTAAATAAAATACAAATTAAGGCTCCCATAAGTGACTCATCTCCCAGTAATATCTTCACCCCACATCGTCCACCTCTGAAAGCTGAGAATGTCACCCACAAAACAATTGAACTTTTCCTGTGAGATACCAGACTTTGTTCCCACCAAGATAAAAGAAAGCAAGACCCTGAACTGTGTGTGTTTGTGTGTGTGTGTGTGTGTGTGTGTGTGT
The DNA here is from genome assembly GCF_018991925.1 of Homarus americanus. Taxonomy (NCBI): domain Eukaryota; kingdom Metazoa; phylum Arthropoda; class Malacostraca; order Decapoda; family Nephropidae; genus Homarus; species Homarus americanus. The sequence goes on along the minus strand of NW_024714177.1, from coordinate 488,408 downwards.
GTGTGTATCACCATTTTGATGACCCACTTGGAGGTATCAGATGACTGGAGATGATTCCTATGTGTGTGTGTGTGCGTGTGTGTGTGTCTGTGTATGCATGTACGTCCTAGAGTGCGTGAGTATGTATGCATCCATCCATCCGTGTAAGTCTGCGGGCGTGCGTATATCTATGTATTCATACAGGTATACGTGTAAAAAACACAAACACAACGCTTATGAATCAAGTAAAACACGAAAATTACCAAAACAAATCACGGTGACACACCAATCACCTGTCCACCTGTGCGTTACGTTACAATTAGAAAGTAAAAAGAGATATCCTCACTACTCCTCTTCTGGCTAACTAATAATAGTCTCTCTCTCTCTCTCTCTCTCTCTCTCTCTCTCTCTCTCTCGGCAGGTAACACACACACACACCTGGCTAATTACCATACGGCGTTTCTACCTGTCTCCCGGCCTTGAGTTCCCGTCATGCTCTTGGTGAACAGAACAGCTTGATAAATTTATCATGACACAGATATATTTTAACTAATTACATAATAAGCGACTCCATGTTTGTTTATAATGAGACTAATGACGAAGTTTATAAGTAGGTGTGTTTGTTGATTTACGTGTATTACCTGAGATTGTGTTAATTATGATTGTTTATATTTTTTCACCTGTTGTGATATTTTCTGTATTTGTTAATGATTCGTAGACGTTATTATTATTATTATTATTATTATTATTATTGTTATTATTATTATTATTATTATTATTATTATTATTATTATTATTATTATTATTATTATTATTCATCTCGGGTTATAACGCGTCAATATTATTCTTTTTTCATCAACTTTTACAAATGTGTTTCCCTACACCGTCTAGTTCTACAGTACAAGGTTACACTCTGACTTACCACTACCACCAGTACTATCACCACTACTACCACCACCAGTACTAACATTATCACAATTATAACTACCACTATCACCACTATTACCACCACCCCTACTACCACCATTATCTCCACTACTACTACCACCACCACAGACACTGGTTGAGGACACACCGAGGCTGGACTGCGCTAATTTCCCTCGTCATCACCCGTTATAACTTGGTCATCGTTTATACCTTGAAAAAATATAGCGGTGATATGTTGGTAATTGTGTGGTTAGGTGGCCTGAGGCGGCGACAAGTGACCTCTAGCGTGAGAGAGTGTGTGGCTGGGTGAGGTACTGCAAGGCGGACGTCAGAACCTACACAGTTCTCCAGCACGCTTGAGGGAGAAAAAAGTTGTCGTTTTTGTAACCTGAGTTTAATTAAAACGTTCGTGAATGTCAGAACCGGATTCATTCATCGGCGTATTAGTGATTCAGGTTCATTTACTTGGGTTATTCGTCTCGTTGATCGTTTTATTGATTCGTGTAATTCATTATTCACTCACTGACTCACTCGCTGACAGACAGACAGACAAAGAGGCAGATAGACCAAGAGACAGACAGAGACAGACAAAGATGGACTTTACTAAAATGGATACGAAATCTCATATAGTTATTGAAAGAGGATAACATTTAATCAATTTAATATTTCAGGGGTTTTAAAAATATTCCTAATAATATTTAATCGGTGAAAGTTATTTTGTTTTTTATTATTAACAAAAATAAAGATTAATTAGACGAAAGTGAGAAAGTGTGATAACAGTTATTTGATAATTTTGTTGAGTCATAGATTAATTTTGAATGTAGTGAGATAATTAATGCATTAATATTAATGCCATGATGCCCACACTACTACCGTGATGCCCACACTATTACCATGATGCCCACACTATTACCATGATGCCCACGTTACTACCATGATGCCCACACTATTACCATGATGCCCACACTACCATGATGCCCACACTACCATGATGCCCACACTATTACCATGATGCCCACACTATTACCACGATGCCCACACTATTACCATGAAGCCCACGTTAGCACAATAATTCCCACACTATTACCATGATGCCCACACTACTACCATGATGCCCACGTTAGCACAATCATTCCCACACTATTACCATGATGCCCACACTACTATCATGATGCCCACACTATTACCATGATGCCCACACTACTATAATGATGCCCACGTTAGTACAATCATTTCCCACACCACTAACATGATGCCCTCGTCACCACCATCACGCCTGCATCACTACCATCACGCCCACCTACTGTCTGATTGATTTTATGACTGACCGACTGTCTTGAAAATTGACTGAGTAAATAACTGTCATTGTCGTGATTTTATGACTGAATGATTGGTTCGATAATAAGTCTAATTAATTGACTGATCATCCCGACGTCTCCTTCTCTGCTTGTATAACCCCTACCACCCCCCTCCCCACCACGTCTACCACCTCCACCACTACCACCCCTCCCCCACCCACGTCTACCACCTCCACCCCTACCCACCCCCCTCCCTACCACGTCTACCCACCTCCACCCCTACCACCCCCCCTCCCTCCCCACCACGTCTACCACCTCCACCCCTACCACCCCCCCCCTCCCCACCACGTCTACCACCTCACCCCACCACCCCCTCCTCCCCACCGTCTACCACCTCCATCCCTGCCCCACCCAACTCCCACCACACCACCCCCCCAACCCAGTCCCAACACCCTTTTAAGTGAATCAGGAATATAAAAGCTTTATTATTCCTTCTCAAGCTGAGAGAGATTTTGAAGTGAAATAAATAGAAACCTAAAAAGCGTGACGTAGGAAGTTCATAATATGCTTAGACACTATTTTCTCTTCTCATTTTTTAACTCTCACTAACATCTTCTTTCTCCTCCTCCTCTTTTACCCCTCCTCCTCCTCCTCCTTGACTCCTCCTCCTCCTCCTTGACCTCCTCCTCCTCCCTCCTTGACCTCCTCCTCCTTCCTTACCTCCTCTCCTCCTTGATGGTGGTGGGGGGGCAGGAGGAACAGTGGTGATTTTGGTATGGTGGTGTGGTGATGATGGTAAGGGAGGGGAACAGTGGTGGTGGTAATGGATGGTGTGGTGGTGGATAGTGTGGTGGTGGTGGATGGTGTGGTGGTGGTGGACGGTGTGGTGGTGGTGGGGGTAGTGGGTGGTGTAGGGGGGGGTGGTGGGGGTTGGTGGTTGTGGTGAGGTAACAGCCGGGGCAGGCAGCCAGGTGTGGGAGAGACCATATGGAGATGTGAGTAGCCTGTAGGACACACCTGAGGAAGGTGAGAGTGTTGTGATTCACCGTCAGTATCACCACCGTCAGCCCTCAGGTATTCAACTCTTACAAGGTGACTCTCGTGACATCACAGATT
>NW_024714177.1:449409-484988 GCF_018991925.1 Homarus americanus | reverse complement strand
GTGTTGGGTGGTGGTTGGGGTGGTAGTGGTAGTAATAGTGGTAGTGGGTAGTAATGGTGGTAGGTGGTGTTGGTTTTTGATTGTGGTGATTGTGGATTTGTACGCAGCTGTCCCTTGCAACAACCTTCACCTGCCACCAGCTGGACGTGTGGAGGACGGACGGGAGGAGGAGGAGGAGAGGAGGAGGAGGAGGAGGAGGAGAGGAGGAGGAGGAGGAGGAGGAGGGGGGAGGGAGAAGGAATGAAGACAAAGATTCGATAAGCAAAGGGAGAGAGAGAGAGAGACTATTTATAAACATCAAGCTCAGGTATAATGTCAACCACCGCTAACTAGTTCTTAACACGTTTTTCCTCCAGCTTCAGGTCAGTACTGACCCACCTCCACTACGTATTTAAGTCCGCTACAGGAAAAATGCTAACAACATATTAGGATTATATAACATGAGGTCTGTATCCTTGCCTCTATCTTAAAGACTTAACTTTATCATTCTCAAAGGGTTCAACCATCATCCTCAAAGGTTAAACCATAGTCCTCCGGGTTAAACCATCGTCGTCAAAATTTAATTCATCGTCCTCAAAGGGTTAATTCATCGTCCTCAAAGACTTCCCATACCTCGAATCACGCTGCTTAAACGATAATGACAAAATGTTTATCAATTCTCATCATTCCATTATTTCTCGTCTCTTATATGTTAAAGAACTCTTATAATGTTACGTTCAGTGGTGGGGTGGCTGTGGCTATTAATGGGAGGGTGTGGGAAAGGAATGGTGTTGGTGGGAGGGGGTGGTAGAAGTGTTGTTGATGAGGAGGGGAGGTGTGTGGGGAGGGAGGGGTGTTAGAGTGTTGTGGGGAGTGTGGGAGAGATGTTGGTGGGGGGAGGGGTGGAGTGGGGGGGGGTGTTTGGGGGAGGGAGGAAGTGTGGGGGGGTGTTATGGTCTAATGGGTAGTGGATGAAAGTTTTGAGTAATGATAAAAGTAGCTGTTGTTTTTTGGGGATACATGTGGTGTGTGTGTGTGTGTGTGTGTGTGTGTGTGTGTGTGTGTGATACTACTATTGATATGCATGTAAGTACAATGATGCCCAAAGTCCATGAAAACACGTCGTAACTCTTCAAGAGTTCACTATGTACGGGTGATGACCTTAGGTACATCATGACCCCTCAACAACCCCGAGTGAGGTTTACCTTCTCTCCTCCTTCAGGTTCTTGCACAAGTGTGTCTGCAGGATGGTGGGCGTGAGGGACCTGGTGGGGGCGTCTGTCTCCAGAGATGACACTGAGGTGGTGGTGGTGTGAGTGGAGGACGAGAGGGAGAGGTGAGAGATGAGCTCCACACTATCCATGGAATACAGGCCAGAGTCCAGGCTGGGTAACTCTGCCCCATCGTGTGGTCTCCTGGGCGTCTTGAGGATGCCAGTAAGAGGCGGCTTCCTCACGTTCGCGCTCATTGTGGCTCCTCACTTCACCTTATATAAACACTTTATATAATACCTTACTGTTCACTGATCAATTTCAAACACTTCGGTGACAGTAAACGCCACACGTACAGCACCGTAGCCGCGGACAGACCACCTGGACACACCATAGATGAGGGTAAGAATATCCACGATACAGTCCTTCGTGCGGGCCAAAATGCTTAATATAGTCAGCTGTGATTTACGGACGCGCGGGAGACCAGTGACCAACGGCGGGGCTTGTAAACAACTGACAAGACGAGTTGGCGGTGGCGGGAGAGACACGCCAGCCGCTCACACGACCACACACACATACACACACATACACCGTGAAGTCTCAGTAGCTTTCACCAGTACCTACGCTTTCAAGCCAACCATGAGAGAAATAAAAAGATCTTTCTCTGATGTGTCGCGGATGTGTGGCCTTACTGTAAATACCTTTTATTAACCCTATAATTATTACACAAACAAATACATAAACATCCCATCGGTAACACACCCGGATAAAACAACAACAACAACAACAACACATAAACACTGACTATAACACTCCACATTAAAATAAAAATATAAACCTCATATTATTTTCTGTTTCGTGAAATATACAGAGACCCAAAGGCCATTCGTGAGTCTTAATGGAAAGAGAAAGTTCACCACCTCGTCTCTCTCTCTCTCTGGGCCGGAAATGTACCCATTGAGGCGACGCGGTGACAGATGCCCAGATAATTGCCCAGGAAGGTTAACATCCTCAATATTTTCTCGGTTCTTTCTTTTTTGATCTTCACAGTTGTCATACACCAACAGATGTGACCTAACCTAACCTAACCTAACCTAACCTAACGTAAAGTAACATAACGTAACCTAGCCTAACCTAACCTTCCTATATTTAGGTTTCAGCAATGAGTCAGATTACAAAATTTCACTTCCATTATTCCACCAATGACTCAACTCACCATTAATTCACCTTACGAACCCTACCTGTCGACTTACCTTTAATAAACTCATCTGTGACTTAAACTTCTAAATAAAATACAAATTAAGGCTCCCATAAGTGACTCATCTCCCAGTAATATCTTCACCCCACATCGTCCACCTCTGAAAGCTGAGAATGTCACCCACAAAACAATTGAACTTTTCCTGTGAGATACCAGACTTTGTTCCCACCAAGATAAAAGAAAGCAAGACCCTGAACTGTGTGTGTTTGTGTGTGTGTGTGTGTGTGTGTGTGTGTGTGTGTATCACCATTTTGATGACCCACTTGGAGGTATCAGATGACTGGAGATGATTCCTATGTGTGTGTGTGTGCGTGTGTGTGTGTCTGTGTATGCATGTACGTCCTAGAGTGCGTGAGTATGTATGCATCCATCCATCCGTGTAAGTCTGCGGGCGTGCGTATATCTATGTATTCATACAGGTATACGTGTAAAAAACACAAACACAACGCTTATGAATCAAGTAAAACACGAAAATTACCAAAACAAATCACGGTGACACACCAATCACCTGTCCACCTGTGCGTTACGTTACAATTAGAAAGTAAAAAGAGATATCCTCACTACTCCTCTTCTGGCTAACTAATAATAGTCTCTCTCTCTCTCTCTCTCTCTCTCTCTCTCTCTCTCTCTCGGCAGGTAACACACACACACACCTGGCTAATTACCATACGGCGTTTCTACCTGTCTCCCGGCCTTGAGTTCCCGTCATGCTCTTGGTGAACAGAACAGCTTGATAAATTTATCATGACACAGATATATTTTAACTAATTACATAATAAGCGACTCCATGTTTGTTTATAATGAGACTAATGACGAAGTTTATAAGTAGGTGTGTTTGTTGATTTACGTGTATTACCTGAGATTGTGTTAATTATGATTGTTTATATTTTTTCACCTGTTGTGATATTTTCTGTATTTGTTAATGATTCGTAGACGTTATTATTATTATTATTATTATTATTATTATTGTTATTATTATTATTATTATTATTATTATTATTATTATTATTATTATTATTATTATTATTATTCATCTCGGGTTATAACGCGTCAATATTATTCTTTTTTCATCAACTTTTACAAATGTGTTTCCCTACACCGTCTAGTTCTACAGTACAAGGTTACACTCTGACTTACCACTACCACCAGTACTATCACCACTACTACCACCACCAGTACTAACATTATCACAATTATAACTACCACTATCACCACTATTACCACCACCCCTACTACCACCATTATCTCCACTACTACTACCACCACCACAGACACTGGTTGAGGACACACCGAGGCTGGACTGCGCTAATTTCCCTCGTCATCACCCGTTATAACTTGGTCATCGTTTATACCTTGAAAAAATATAGCGGTGATATGTTGGTAATTGTGTGGTTAGGTGGCCTGAGGCGGCGACAAGTGACCTCTAGCGTGAGAGAGTGTGTGGCTGGGTGAGGTACTGCAAGGCGGACGTCAGAACCTACACAGTTCTCCAGCACGCTTGAGGGAGAAAAAAGTTGTCGTTTTTGTAACCTGAGTTTAATTAAAACGTTCGTGAATGTCAGAACCGGATTCATTCATCGGCGTATTAGTGATTCAGGTTCATTTACTTGGGTTATTCGTCTCGTTGATCGTTTTATTGATTCGTGTAATTCATTATTCACTCACTGACTCACTCGCTGACAGACAGACAGACAAAGAGGCAGATAGACAGAGAGACAGACAGACCAAGAGACAGACAGAGACAGACAGAGATGGACTTTACTAAAATGGATACGAAATCTCATATAGTTATTGAAAGAGGATAACATTTAATAAATTTAATATTTCAGGGGTTTTAAAAATATTCCTAATAATATTTAATCGGTGAAAGTTATTTTGTTTTTTATTATTAACAAAAATAAAGATTAATTAGACGAAAGTGAGAAAGTGTGATAACAGTTATTTGATAGTTTTGTTGAGTCATAGATTAATTTTGAATGTAGTGAGATAATTAATGCATTAATATTAATGCCATGATGCCCACACTACTACCGTGATGCCCACACTATTACCATGATGCCCACACTATTACCATGATGCCCACGTTACTACCATGATGCCCACACTATTACCATGATGCCCACACTATTACCATGATGCCCACACTACTACCATGATGCCCACACTATTACCATGATGCCCACACTATTACCATGATGCCCACGTTACTACCATGATGCCCACACTATTACCATGATGCCCACGTTACTACCATGATGCCCACACTATTACCATGATGCCCACGTTACTACCATGAAGCCCACACTATTACCATGATGCCCACACTATTACCATGATGCCCACACTATTACCACGATGCCCACACTATTACCATGAAGCCCACGTTAGCACAATAATTCCCACACTATTACCATGATGCCCACACTACTACCATGATGCCCACGTTAGCACAATCATTCCCACACTATTACCATGATGCCCACACTACTATCATGATGCCCACACTATTACCATGATGCCCACACTACTATAATGATGCCCACGTTAGTACAATCATTTCCCACACCACTAACATGATGCCCTCGTCACCACCATCACGCCTGCATCACTACCATCACGCCCACCTACTGTCTGATTGATTTTATGACTGACCGACTGTCTTGAAAATTGACTGAGTAAATAACTGTCATTGTCGTGATTTTATGACTGAATGATTGGTTCGATAATAAGTCTAATTAATTGACTGATCATCCCGACGTCTCCTTCTCTGCTTGTATAACCCCTACCACCCCCCTCCCCACCACGTCTACCACCTCCACCACTACCACACCCCCCTCCCCACCACGTCTACCACCTCCACCCCTACCACACCCCCCTCCCTACCCGTCTACCTCCACCCCTACACCCCCTCCTCCCCACCACGTCTACTACACCTCCACCCTACCACCCCCCCTCCCCACCACGTCTACCACCTCCACCCCTACCACCCCCCTCCTCCCCCACCGTCTACCACCTCCTCCCTACCAGCCCCACCCAGCATACACCACCCCCCAACCCGGTCCCAACACCCTTTTAAGTGAATCAGGAATATCAAAGCTTTATTATTCCTTCTCCAAGCTGAAGAGAAAAGTTTTGAAGTGAAATAAAATGAAACCTAAAAAGCGTGACGTAGGGAGTTCATAATATGCTTAGACACTATTTTCTATTTCTCATTTTAACTCTCACCTTTCTTTCCTCCTCCTCTTTTTACCTGCTCTCCCTCCTCTTGGCCTCCTCCTCCTCCTCCTTGACCTCCTCCTCCTCCTCTATCCTTGGCCTCCTCTCCTTCACCCACCTCCTCCTCCTTGTTGATGGTGTGTGGTGGGGGGCAGAGAACAGTGTGGAATTTTGGTATGGTGGTGTGGTGATGATGGTAAGGGAGGGGAACAGTGGTGGTGGTAATGGATGGTGTGGTGGTGGATAGTGTGGTGGTGGTGGATGGTGTGGTGGTGGTGGACGGTGTGGTGGTGGTGGGGGTAGTGGGTGGTGTAGGGGGGGGTGGTGGGGGTTGGTGGTTGTGGTGAGGTAACAGCCGGGGCAGGCAGCCAGGTGTGGGAGAGACCATATGGAGATGTGAGTAGCCTGTAGGACACACCTGAGGAAGGTGAGAGTGTTGTGATTCACCGTCAGTATCACCACCGTCAGCCCTCAGGTATTCAACTCTTACAAGGTGACTCTCGTGACATCACAGATTAGAGGTAAGTCCCTCAAGGGGTTTATCTCCGCTGACACACTCACACCAGCAAGTGTTGAGTGCCTCTAGACAGGTGAAGACACGAAGCCAGTGGTCGTGGGGATAATTTAACAAACAACACGACTTTCAACTTTCAACTTCACCAAACCACTTGTACAGGTCAGCCAGACAGCCAGACAGACAGAGTAACCTGGGAAGGAACTGGTAAGGAGAGACTCAGTCCTGGTCGGCAGTCATGTCAGTCAGGTCACGAATCTCTCTTTCTCTTCCTCTAGTCAACTGGGTCAGAAGTCATTTTCTCTGTCCGTCTATAGTTTTCTCGCACTCTGACAAAATCCTTCCCCAAACAGTACATTACATAATTCTTTTAAAAGAGTTATCCCATAACATCATAAAAAGCGAGTCAATAACATCCACAGAGAAACGGATTACCCCTAACTAAACTAAATACATTGTCTCTCGTTCTAATTCTTTATCCTGACTATCCCAATAACATTAATTACGAGTAATAATTATTACATCACAGAAATCTATGAAAAGACAGAATAAAAAAACTTTGGTGCAATAATAAACGCCATTTGCAGAAGTAAAAGAGGCGCCATTTATCAGATGCACATTTCGAATCTCTCTTGTTTTTGTTCATAATAAGAGAATTAATAAGTGAAAGTGATGTTTAGCAGCGGGTGTTAAGGCACCTTATGTTTACCTGTGAGTGTGGGATGTTGCCATGACTACTACTACACTGTATACTTGGTTATATGCCTATGTATATCGTATAGAAATATGTACACATGAACCTATATTCTGCATACACACAATACTGTTGTTTACCCACCTACGTCACACCTCCCCCCCCCTACATACAATACCCACATAAAAATATTGGTCCTGTACGTCAGTGTGTATGGCTGCCAGGTGTAGGAAGTATTTGTTTTTTCTCATCAAGATAAAGACTCAAAGTATTACGTGCAAGGTTGACCACAGAGCTACGTGGTGATGGTGGTAGTGGTGGTAGTGGTGGTAGTGGTGTTCTCTCTCTCTCTCTCTCTCTCTCTCTCTCTCTCTCTCTCTCTCTCTCTCTCTCTTTCTGTCTCTCTCTCTCTCTGACAATGAACACAGCATCGGCCGTTCTTGTCACCAGTCAGTTAATCAGTCAAACAACCAACCAACCAAACAACCAACCAACCAACCAATCAACCAGACAGGCAAGACATAACAGGACCTTAAATGGCTGACAATTTTGACGAAGTAATTATTTTTTTTCTTATATATATATTTTTTTAGCTGAAGGTTATCAAGTGTCAAGATTCTCTAATATTATATAAGTTGGGTTTTATCTCGTAAGTGGTGCTAAGTGGAGGTAAGTGGTAGAGTGGATATAACTATTTAAGTGGGTGTAAGTGGTAAAGTGGATATAACTAGTTAAGTGGATATAACTATTTTGTGGATATCACCATTTAGGTGGATATAACTATTTAAGTGGCTATAACTATTTAAGTGGATATAACTATTCAAGTGGATATACGTAGTGAAGTGGATGTAAACAATTAATTATAGGCATAAATATAGAATCGTATTATCCTTCTAGAGAAGACTAGACGAAAAGGAGGCAGATCAAGATGTCATGTCGGCTTACAGAGACTGGAGCATATACGTGTTTTAATGTCACTAGCTTGCTCACTGTAGCGTTAAGTAATGTCGTAGAACAAGTTGAAAATTAATAAGTAATTTAAGTAATTAAGTAGATACCAGAGAGCGTAACGGCAGAAATCAATGACTTTTAAAGATTTATCTAAAAATGACAACAAAAACGAATACTGGAAACAAAGGAGAATCACATCACCCTCGAAAAACACAAAGGAGCATCACATCACCCTGGAAACACACAAAGGAGCATCACATCACCCTGGAAACACACAAAAGAGCATCACATCACCCTGGAAACAAACAATTGAGCATCACATCACCCTGGAAACAAACAAAGGAGCATCACATCACCAGACAAGCTCGAGACTCGTGTTGTAACCGACCGTAAACAGTCATGGCTTGACGACTTCCTATTAACAATAGTAATGTTGGAAGACATGAAAGTTATATAAAGTCGTGTGTCTGTGTGTGTTTGTTTATTTGTATGAGGAAACCCAGAAGTGTACTAATTCACTGTACTCAGGGGGTTGTGTCATGGACTCAAAGGGTTATGTCATCTAACTAATTGGGCTAATTCATCGTACTCAAAGGGTTAACATTATCAATCATTATACTAACTCACTGTACTCAGGCAGTTATGTCATCGTACTCAAGAGGTTAAGTTATCGTACTTAAGAGGTTAATGTCATCGTACTCAAGAGGTTAAGTTAGCGTACTTAAGAGGTTAATGTCATCGTACTTAAGAGGTTAATGTCATCGTACTTAAGAGGTTAATGTCATCGTACTCAGGAGGTCACAGAATGTCACCCAAACTGTTATAATAATAAGCGGGAAAAAGTGAAAGTAATAAAACAAAAAATCATTGACCAAGTTTGTACCTTGCCGCTGGGGGGGGGGGGGTTAGAGGTCACTTGGAGGTCAACTCGAGTCATGCTGAAAGTTGTCAGTAGGTGGTCAGGCCGCTCGACACACCTGGGCAGCAGCGGGCAGGTCGGGTAAAGTCGATTATAATGCCTTACAGTATTATGTAACGTGTGAGGTAACAGTTAAGAATTCTCCTGTTTCTTAAGTAATTTTGTTATGTTCTTCGTGTGTTAAGTAATTTTGTTGTCTGTTAAGTAAGTTTTATGTGTTCCGTCTGTTAAGTATTGTAAGTAAAGGTTAAAGAATTCACCTTGAAAGTCCCTCGTCTGATGTAAGAAATTATTATCAAAGTAATCATACCGACAGCTCTTCATTAATGCGACAAGCCATTAAAACACACACACACACACACACACACACACACACACACACACACACACACACACACCCACACACACACTCACACTCTAATACCCCTTCAGTGTAATGGCGCAAGGAAAGACAAAAGCCAATTCCTTTTAGTATGATGGCGCAAAACTGAATAATATCCCTCCCCATTCATTAAGCTTATTGGGGTAGGTATCATGCTCCCGTTCTTGCAGTATACTGGTGCCAGTAACCTAAATAGACCTCAATCTCTTCCTTCTCTCTAAATGAAGTATTGAGGACACTACGGGCGTCTATAAATTAGTCTCCCAACAGGCCAAGCCAACATCTCTCGTGACGTAATGGTAAACAAGCCGCGTCGAAGTTATCGTACAAAAGGAAAGAAATTGTCGTACACTTGAGGCTAAGCTATACTCATACAGCTTACGAAAACCAGTCGAAAATACGAGAAAGCTTATCATATCGAGTTGGGAATAGGCGTGATAAGCTTATTCAAAATCCTAAGGGTTTTCAGAAAAAGAGATGGTATTTTATCGTTAATTAATTGCAATCGAATACCACAACGATATCATTATGTGGTTCACCTCCAGCCTCAGAACACCACACAAGGGTCAAAGGTGAAACTGGCGAGAGTCAGTGTTTAACAATGTCAGTGACCATAATAAATCAAGGAGACGAGGTAGTGGACATTATCTGGGTAAAGACCTTTGGAGGGAGGTGTTGTACGAATCAGGACTCGCGTGTAAATACTTGTGTCCAGAAAAAAAAGATAAGAATTTAAGTTATTATTAGGTCGTTTACTACTACTGCTACTACTACTACTACTACTACTACTACTACTACTACTACTACTGCTTTAAATAAAAATAATAATAATAATAATAATAATAACAGAAGAGAAAAACGCTAAAAAATTTCGCTCCACAACTTCCGTAATCTGAACAGTGTCGGATGTTGAAGGAAGGGTGTGAAGGTATAGAGGGAGGTCCTGTAAACGACTGCTTCCCCTGGCGTAACCAAACCACCAATTAAAACCACAAATCTCATGAACTTTCGTAACAGAAGCTGCTACACCTCTTAACTATCACTAGAAACTGTCTTAAGATGTCGCCCAAAAATAAAGGTTCCTCAATTTCTACCTGTTGAGACATAATTTATTGGACGTTGTTGCTGTAAGTTGTCAAAATGACCGTCCGTGAGATCCAGCACTTTTGGGCGTGTTGACACAATAGTTTTGAAATACTTACTGAGGGAGGGAGGGAGGTGGTCACTGTTCTCTCACTCTTACCTGTAATTAAGAGAAAAATACCTGATTACCTTTAGTTCAAATTTCGTCAAGAAAAAGTTATTATTATTATTAATCACGAGGTTTAAGGTAGTACACATGTAACTCCTCTCAGCTCACACGCCTGACCGCCCACCCGCCCACCCGCCCACCAACACACTTTCACTCTTATTATCAGGTGTGCCATAAATCACCTGTATTTATGACCCATTGTTTTCATAATTAGCAATAAGGTGTTGAAGGAGAGGAGGAGGTAAAGGGGAGGAAGAGGAGGAGGGAGGAGAAGAGGAAGAGATGAGGGAAATAAGGAGGAGGAAGAGAGGAGGGAGATAAGAAGAGAGAGGAGGGTAGGAGAAGGAAGAGGAAGAGAGGAGAAAGGTAGAGAAGGTAGAGAAGGGAGAGAAGGGAGAGGAGAAGGAAGATGAAGAGAGGAGAAAGGTAGAGAAGGGAGAGGAGAAGGAAGAGGAAGAGAGGAGAAAGAGAGAGGGGGGAGAGAAGGGAGAGAGGAGGAAGAGGAGAGAACAATATTATCTCTATTATAATACCTTAATAAAATACTAATAAATAAAATTAAAAATTAAGAAGAAAGAGAAAATTAGACACTTTCACACTCTCACTTTTACTCTCTCACTTTCACTCTTTCACTCTCACTTTCACACACCTGTGACAGCATCCGGCAGCGGGTCATTTCACTTTCCGCTCATGGCACCGAAACCTTTCCACCCTTATCAACACTTTCCGCCGTCCCTACCAGCTACACTTTCCGCCCCTATAAGCAACACTTTCTACCCTTATCAGCAACACTTTCTACCCCTACCAGCAATACTTTTTGTCCCTACTAGTAACACTTTCCGCACTTACCCACAGTAAGATACATGACCTACACAGCCACACCCACAGTAAGATACATGACCTACACAGCCACACCCACAGTAAGATACATGACCTACACAGCCACACCCACAGTAAGATACATGACCTACACATACCACAGTGAATACATGACCTACATACAGTAAGAATACATGACCTACACATACATACAATGAATGACCTACTGACACATGCAATGAATACATGACCTACATACCACAGTGGATGCATGGTATAAAGTGAGATGCATGATGCATGCATACGGTGAGGATGCATGAACAAAATTACGTACGGTGAGATGCATGGTATAACGGTAGCACGGTGAGGATGCGTTATACACGGTACATTTGGTGGGATCATGGTATAAGTACGTACGGTGGATGCATGAACCTGCACGTGCACTTACGGTGGATGCCATGATATACGTACACAGTGGATAAAAGCATTATACGTACGGTGGATGCGCGATATACTGCAGTACACAGTGGATGCATGATATACACCGTACACCTGTGGATACATGATATATAATGCAGTGGATGCCTTGACCTGCATTTTGACAAGGATGGGCCCTCTGTGCAGTGGAAGATGCATGACCTGCAGCCACCCACAGTAAGATACATGACCTACACAGCCACACCTACAGTAAGATACATGACCTACACAGCCACACCCACAGTAAGATACATGACCTACACAGCCACAGCATCAACAAGAGATGTGGTCACCTCCTTCAAGATCACAACAACAGACATTTTCACGATCTTTTTTTGTTGTTAAATACAGGTTACACAGCGGGTTGGTTACGTAAGGGAAGTGTCACTGGCCAGGGCACCTATTATATCAGGTTTACGGTCTCGGTGATGTTTAGACGTCATTTTAATTAACATTTTTTATCTTGTCTTATTACAGGGTTGGGTGACTTAGGTGGATGATTAAATTTACGATTTATTTTTTATTTTTAGAATCGTTTGTGTATGTTTAGTAAGAGTAGAATAGATGTGTTTTTGTTTTAATATCCAGTTAGGAGTGAATTCTTAACCTACTTACTTTTGAGAATTGATCTTCGTGTAGTGAGTTAAGTGGGTTAGTTAATTGTACTCCTACTGGACGTCTTAGATGAAATTTTGACGTAGGAGCCTTGAGGAAAACATTATCGTGTGTTAAATTACGTGTGATAATAAGACAATCTCACAGGTGCAGTTTTTGGGGGAAATTTTGACGTAGAAATTTTTGAGAATCTATGATCGTGTTGTAAATTAAGTGAGAAGGTTGGATACATTCTGAGAGGAAGAATTCGTGGTAAAATCTGACACAAGAGGCACAGTGGACCCGTCTCTAACCTGGGGCGTGGCACCATGGCTGACCAGCGATTAACTACTAACACTAAAGTCTTCTTCCCCTTGACACTGTTACGTGGAGGTGATGATGATGATGACGATGACGATGATGATGAGCCTTGGTGAGTTGACAATCACGCACACGCACAGACAGACAGACAGACAGACAGACAGACAGACAGAAAGACAGAGGGATGGAGGATTTGCTACAACCTAAGGAAGGAATTGATGACAATAACACCTCCTCCTCCTCTTCCTTCCCATCCTCCTCCTCCTCCTCCTCCTCCTTCACCAACAAGACTTTCCTCTCACCAGATAGCTACTGCAGTGTACATCCTGTAAACACCCGAGAGAGAGTATCTACCTGAGAGAGAGTATCTACCTGAGAGAGAGTATCTACCTGAGAGAGAGTATCTATCTGAGAGAGAGTATCTACCTGAGAGAGAGTATATACCTGAGAGAGAGTATCTACCTGAGAGAGAGTATCTACCTGAGAGAGAGTATCTACCTGAGTGAACATCTAGGACACCACTATCTCCCAGGGTCCAGATCATCACGGGTTTCTACACTGATACACAACCCGTAAACAAACACACGGAAGTAATACGTGTGTTTTAGGGCAGAGTCTTGGACCAACAGTGACGCCATATTGGATTATCAAATTATCAGATTTACATTGATATTTTTTACCTGAATTAGATACGTTCATTAACATACAACAATTTTAGCTAGTTATCGGAGGACCTTTTCCCTAGTTATGGGAATACAATAAATCTAGTTCAGGGAATACCTCCTTGTAGTACCTCACCTGTAGTACCTCACCTGTAGTACCTCACCTGTAGATGAATGAGTGGCGGAGCTCTTAAGCCTGAGACAGTACAATATAGCCTCCTGACGATTCCACACTCTCCCATCCATAAACTACCGTCACTTTCTCCTAAACTACTTCCGCTATTACTGTTCCTCGCCAGTACCTAACGAGGCCATTACTCTCTTCCCTCTATACTATGGACACGGGGGACGACGAAACAACAACGACAACAACAACATCAACAATATAATTAAGACGAGAGCCCCCCCCCCCCACCAAATCGTCCACACCCAAGCATCAAGAGGAGGGTCACGCAAAGACATACAGACAGACGTAAGGGTTTCAGTGATCTATACCTTCTAAACTGTGCTGTTATGGAGGAGGAAGATAATAAAACCCCAAGACAATAGCGAAGATGTTTTTAGGAGATAGTCTACTAGCTACCTTGTGTATGGGGTCAACTCTGAGATGAATAAAATTGTCTGGCGTTAACCAAATACAATATTAAGTGACGTCCCTGTAGTGAAGCAGTTAAGCTCTTTCACCAGATCAACACACACACACAAGAACAGAGTGACAATGATAAAAGAAACAGACAGTTATATCAGTGTGTGTGTGTGTGTATGTTCTTGTTGACATGACGTATTGACGACCTTCAAGGGACAAACAAGTTCTTCAAGCACGCAACACAAGGCCATTTTCTGAACTAACACAGCAACATTTAGATATTACGAAAATAATTTAGTTTCTCATTTGACAAATATGTAGAGAAGTCAACATGTACAGGAACTATATATTCTTACAATAATTAACTATAAAATAATAATAATAATAATAATAATAATAATAATATCCACGTGAAATTTCCCTAAACACCTAACCAATCTTGGGAGAAGTTTGACGTAAACATCCGTATTATGTAAATTTCTCAGGGAAAATAGGGAGAAATTTCTAGTGAAGACCTCTGGCTCCACAACACGAGAGAACCGACATATGGTCTTTGAAATTCGTCCCATATCCCACTGACCCACTCAAGCCACAACACCACAGAAAACAGTCAGGCTACAACACCACAGAAAACGGACCCGCTATGGTGTGAGTGACGGCTGTAGCATTTTAGGGGTAACTTTAGCAAACTGAATAGCTCATGTTAACTGTCGCAGCTCGGAGTTAGTGGTCGTAATATTGAGGGGTAGTGGTGGTAATACTGAAGGATGGTGGTAGTGATGGTAGTATTAAGGGATGGTGGTAGTGGTGGTAGCATTGTGAGATAGTGGTTGTAGTAGTGGTAGTAGTGATGGCAGTATAAAGGGATGATGGAAGTGATGATAGCATGGTGGTCGTAGTAGTGCCAGTAGTGATGGTAGTATTAAGGGGTGGTGGTAGTATTGAGGGATTAAAGTAAAATAAAGTAAAGTAAGCGAGGGTTCAGCGCTCCAATCAACTATTTTCATAGAAAATGTAATATGCAATTGTTTAAAAGAAAACACTCTTAATTTTCACGGGTAACACACACACAAAAAAATCACCACATTATAATACCAGCTTAAGGTAAAGTATTGACATATAGTCTTTACGATACAATTAATAAACATTGTGAGTAACTATGATGCACTACCAATGTTTAAGACATTAACTATTACGATCATAAATGAATAATAACCCCAATGCAAAATATATGAAAGTTACGGCACAAAATTATGTTTCGTCTTCCCTATCAGACAGCCTAATACAATTATCATATCAGCTCTACTTATACCCAGCGATAAGGAACTGACTATAAGAGATTAGATTCAAGCACCTCTTCCTAAATCGAATCCAACCCCACATCAAGGCTCGAGTACTGAATTAATAAATGGTTTCAGGAGATTAAGTGACCATACGAGAGAAGACGAATATATACCACATCTTTAATATGTATTAATAGGTTCCAATACCCTTCATCTCCTCCACTAAACTCTCCTTATGGTATCGACATGAATGGTTATCTTCAGGGGCGTTGAAGTCATTTCTAAGTATATTTTGTTTTGTGTGTATATTTGTAAGTGCAGTGTGAGTGTGTGTGTGTGGTGTGTGTGTGTGTGGTGTGTGTGTGTGGTGTGTGTGTGGTGTGTGTGTGTGGTGTGTGTGTGTGGTGTGTGTGTGTGTGTGTGTGTGTGTGTGTGGTGTGTGTGGTGTGTGTGTGTGTGTGTATTCGTCCAGTAAGAGGTAAGGCAGGATGTAAGCGGTGTATTTTCTTACTACATATATCACGTTTTCTCATGATTTGGACAGATAATACGCTACTCAACTGGTGGTTAGTGACAAATTGCCTTGTCACGGAGTCATTACCATCACATGACAGTCATATGGTTCATGTCATTGACTCGGTAATGACACTCCGGGAGAATTTTTGGGTCATTTCCTTTAGTTACTTGCCTTCCCGAATTAGATTCCTGAGCTATATTATAATCTTTATGTGTAGGACAGACAGACACAGACAGACACAGACAGACAGACACAGACAGACACAGACAGACACAGACAGACACAGACAGACACAAACAGACATATCCTTTCCTTAACCAAGCCCAACATAAACTACACCACCTTCTTCCTAACATAACCTGACAAACTTATCACCCGTAACCTAACCTATAACCTAACCTATAACCTAACCTAACCTATAACCTAACCTAACCTAACCTATAACCTAACCTAACACAACGCAAACCAACCTTACCTAACTTACGACCACTTACAAGTCGCCATCCTAAAACAGACTAATAAAGGATTTCAAGAATGAGTTTCAGGAATGAGTTTCAAGAATGAGTTTCAGGAATGAGTTTCAGGAATGAGTTTCAGGAATGAGTTTCAGGAATGAGTTTCAAGAATGAGTTTCAGGATTGGGTTTCAGGAATGAGTTTCAGGAATGAGTTTCAAGAATGAGTTTCAGGATTGGGTTTCAGGAATGAGTTTCAGGAATGAGTTTCAGGATTGGGTTTCAGGAATGAGTTTCAGGAATGAGTTTCAGGAATGAGTTTCAGGAATATATAAATGTATTTTCATTCCCAATAAACTTAACTAATTACCCACCAGTATATATACACTTTAGAAGACAATCTACGAAAGGCAGGTGTGGGGACAGGTGTGTGAGTAGGTGTGGGGACAGGTGTGTGAGTAGGTGTGGGGACAGGTGTGGAGTGGTGTGGTGACGGTGTGGGGACAGGTGTGTGGAGAGTGGTGTGCTTGGACGGGTGTGGGGACAGGGTGGAGGTGGTGTGTGGATGGGTGTGGGGACAGGTGTGGAGTGGTGTGGAGAGTGGTGTGAGGGGCAGGTGTGGGGCAGGTTTGGGGGGGTATTTAAGGCAATGAATCATAAGCTTAATCTAAGGACGTTGGGAAAGGGGTGTACACAAGGGGGGGGGCGGCAGTGTCTCGCTCTCTGTGTTAGCACCTGGATGTGGGACGATAAAATGGTGGTGAGTGTGGTAGTGAAGATGGTGGTAGTATTAGTGGTAGCAGTACCAATAGTGGTGACAGTAAGAGGTGATGGTAGAGGTAGTGGTGATAGTGGTGATGATGGTGGTGGTGGTAATGGTGATGAGTGTTGGTAGTGAGTGGTAGTGAGGGATGATGGTGGTGGCTGTTGGTAGTAGAGGTAATGGTGGTAGTGGTGGTAATGGTGGGGAGGGAGGTTTTTAATATCTACTAAAGGAATTTTTTAAACAAGCCGAGAGCAAAATTATTAAACTATCGTATTGTAATTAATCCTTTGGCATCATATAAACCTCCTAACTCACTATAACTCTCTATAACTCACTATAACTCTCTATAACTCACTATAACTCTCTATAACTCACTATAACTCTCTATAACTCACTATAACTCACTATAACTCTCTATAACTCACTATAACTCTCTATAACTCACTATAACTCACACCAGAGGAAACATCATCACCAAGAGAGGTAACACGACTCACTTAACCTTCAAGCACGTCAATAAATGTTCTTCCTGGATTCTACTCTCTCGTTAGCTTGTTTACTCAACTCGTGTCTGGCCAAGAACCGACTGTAGGACACCTTACCTTCTACATGAAACCAGCAGGAGGTTCTCTTAGAGGGCCTCATTTAATCCATCTTTTGGTGTAATTTGTCCCTGTGTGAACCTGAAGGTGACTTTACACATCAGGTGCCTCAAGGACCAGAGGAAGTAGAGATAAACCCCTTCAGGTACATCTCCACCAGGAGGAGAGTCTTCTATAACCAACTTTCAGTAGGATTTAACTCACTATAGATTCCAAGTTGACTATACACACAAGCTGTACTAACAAAACAAAGGAACAGACAACTAACTTTACTAACACCATTGATAAATTCTCTTCTCTTCCAATGCAAAATTTCAACTGGACAACATTATAGTTTCTTGGGGCACAAAGCTAACATCTTTAGGTACGCCGCTAAGAGTTTCCTCCTTGTATAAAGTGACTACCAAACAGGTTCATAGCTATAATACTAACAGACCCGAACACTACGGAGTTAACCTCCCCCCCCCCACACACACACAGCGAGAATGAGTTTTTGAGTGGGTCACCTTTACCGAGGGTGTTAATGTCAAAGGAGTTGCTTTGGTGATGCTCTGATTCTACTGCCACCACCCCGAGAGGAGGTTTTTAACCCTCTATAAACATATTCCCAATCCTCTTACATCAGCTATGACTCAAGCTCTTTTTTGTTTTCTCATAGTAGATTTAAAGTTGATTCTTGCAATGTTACGTGTCACTAGTACCTGAAGTTGATGTAGGAAAAGTAAGAAGTTGTGAAGACAGAGAAGATACAACTTACCTATGCACCATAATACACAGCGCCCATCTGAAAGAAGCCCACGTACACATCCAGAGCTTCACCTCTCGTTAAACTCAGTCTCTCTCTCTCTCTCTCTCAAGAAGCACTAACACAAGGCACAGACGGCAAGTAACTAACACGACGGGTTCTCTGCCCACACTGCCAACTGGCTGTGTGGAGGATATTGTTGGATGAGTTAATGGATATTGGTATCGAAGTATTCTAAATGTGAAAACTGGTTTGTGTGTGTATGTGTAGTGTGTGTATGTGTAGTGTATGTATGTGTAGTGTATGTATGTTAGTCTTCTTACTTGGCCTAATTCAGTGTTAGGTTGGCCCACTCACCACTTGAGAGGAGGGTGGGGGGGGATCAGGAGGTGTCAGGGGGTGTCAGAAGGAGTCAGGGCGGTGTCAGGAGGGGTCAGGAAGGGTAAAGGGGGTGTCGTGTGGAGTCAGAAGGGGTCAGGAAAGGTCAGGAGTTGTCAGGATGCCAGGAAGGGTCAAGGGGTGTCAAGAGATGTCAAGAGGGTTTCATATGGAACCAGAATGTGTCAGGAGGGATCAGGGGGTGTCAGGGTAGATCGGGAAGGGTCAGGAAGGTGTCAGGGCGGATCAGGAGATGTCAGGAGGGACCAGGGTGGATCAGGAGGGGCCAGGGGTTGTCAAGGGGTATCAGAAGGGTGTCAGGGGGTGTCAGGGGGTCAGGAGGGTATCAGGAGTGTGTCAGGGGGGTGTCAGGTGGGCGTTATGTAATTCACCTCCCTTATGAAACAGCAAAATGGACACAAATTATACCACCAATGTACAATTTTCTCCTCAACTCCACATTATACAAACTAGGTCACCCTATCACTCATAACTTGACCTCTTATGACCTACTTATATGAAAGTTTGACCTGACTTCTCGTGGCTTAAATGGTTCCTTATCAAGTCAGTCAAATGTTCCTCCTACAAACTGACCTTACACCTTATCTCTCTCTAAACCAGTCAAAGTATTAAGTGAACCGGTTCGCCAGGGTGGACGACAACTATCTCCTGCCTTGGCGAACACACATAGGTTTTGTTTCGGCTTATGTCACAACACGCAGACGGTCGTTAAAGGGGACCAGAGAGGAGGCAGGTCGCTTGTGACTTTATATCATCGACTTGTTGCGAAAAATGGAATGAAAACTCGAGTGTTACTTTGACCTTGAGTTGAGTTTGTCCCTGTTACTCTTACACACACAGAAGACAAAGACACAGACAGAGGTTGGATTAGGTTAGTTTAAGTTAGACCAGATTAGATTAGAATGGATTAGGTTAAGATAGGTTAGGTTAGGTTAGGTTAGTACAAACAGGTTAGGTGAGGTAAGATCTTGTAGGTGTAAATCAGAACAAAACAGGTTCATGACGTGTTGGGTCACATGTAGATCAACTTACCTAAACTTGGGCGATTGGGGGAACAGATATCATTAGTTACAATAATGACTAATAATAATAACAACAATAATAACAGTAATAATAATAATAATAATAATAATAATAATAATAATAATAATAATAATAATAATAAAAACAACAACAATAATAATAATAATAATAATAATAATAATAATAATAATAATAATAAAAACAACAATAACAACAATAATAATAATAACAACAATAACAATAAAAATAATAACAGCAACAACAATAATAATAATAACAACAACAACAATAACAACATCATGGTCTACACAGCCAGGTACAGTACTCACTACACACTTTCTCTGCTCCCTACAGTAAGTCTCTCTCTCTCTGTCTACCTTCCTACCTTTCTGACTGCCTCACTACTATATCCACCATCATCCATATTGTCACCTTTCTCATCATCACTGACCTTCCCACGATCACCACCCACTGCCATTATCACCACTATTACCAACACCTCTATTAACCCTACCACCATCACCACAACCCCTACCACCATCACCACAACCCCTACCACCATCACCACCACTACTAACACCCAGACCATCATCATGAGCAAGCTAGGGTGTATTGCAGGTCTGGTAACACTGGCAGACTATCACCTACTTTCTCCGGGTTAAGTAGAACACTGCCCACATGCACTATAGCTGCTATCATAAAGACACAACATGAGCACTCACCACCGCCTGACGTTCCCCCCCGCGTCTCTCTACGCCAGACGATCATTCAATTGTAGTGGAAATTTGGTTGTACGAGGAGGGAGCGATTACGGGATAACAAAACACACACACGCACAGACACCCACAGACACCCACACACACACACACACACACACATCAGTATGATTCATAAAAACAACCATTTTTATACTGGAGACAAAACCTAAACTTTGCATCAGTTCACTTGGGCATTCAGGTGGGTGTGTGTGTGTGTGTGTGTCTGTGTTCCTGTGTGTATGTCTGTTCCTGTGTGTATGTGGGTATCTGTTCCTGTGTGTGCGTGTCTGTATGTGTGTATGTTCCCGTGTGTGTCCCAGCGAGGCAGATTGTCCAGCTTATAATACAAAGAAGTTTTTGTTAACAGGTAAAGGACAGAGGCCACCCCTCCCCACCCCAGCCAGGTGAACGGGGGCCTCTGTAGCAAAACAAGGTCAAGTGTTCTGGTAACCGGAAAAACCCACTTTAAATCCGGACACACTTCGGTTTATTCCAGGACAAAACCTGGGGTATGTTTTTAACGCACTTCAATACCCGGACACAATCTGGGGTATGTTCTTCACGCACTTTAATACCCGTACACATCCTAAGATATGTTCCTGCACGCACTTTATGACAACGACACACTCAAATCATAATGAAATAGACGTATACCCAAATTCACATGAATCCGGATCCTTTGTGTAATCCTGTCGTCTTTTCAGTGGGACCCAGATCCACCTTGTTCTTTCTGTCCCACACACACTAACGGGGGTCCTTAGAGATGAGAGATACGAGATGAGAGATGAGACAAAAGGGATGAGAGATAATGCTCCTAATGTGTCTAGGGTGTGGTCAAATCATCACTACTTCTCATAATTGACCTTTACGTCTCATAGGTCAAGAGATCAAGGTTTTACGAGTCATCTATACAATGATGACGTACGTTAACAACTTGTCTGAGTGTCCGTAGATCAGTACCTATTCTGAGTGTCCGTAGATCAGTACCTATTCTGAGTGTCCGTAGATCAGTACCTATTCTGAGTGTCCGTAGATCAGTACCTATTCTGAGTGACCGTGAATCAAGTACAAGTCACGGCTTTAGGAGTAACAGAGAGCTTGAGAGAGAGAGAGAGAGAGAGAGAGAGAGAGAGACGGGGACCTCAGCCATAATGTATGTATAAAACCGGTTTCCTTACTAGGCTCTGACCGGTTCTTTCACACACACACACACACACACACACACACACACACACACGACAGCGACGATGCTGGGGAGAAAAGCTAATATGTGGACCTGTATTTTCGCCACCATTACTATCTCCAACACGAGGGCCTCCACCACTCTTAGCACCTCCTCCACTACCATCAACATTACTAACCACACGTCCACCATCATCTCCACCACTTTCTCCCCTATCTCCACCACTTCCTCCCCTATCTCCACCACCATCACGACCTCAATCACTGTCTGTGTATAAATCAGACCAATGGCCTCATATTCCTGACCTGTTGAGTGAAAGAATAATTTTCCTTTGTTGAGTGAGGGATGTGTGTTTTTTATCCAAGTGTGATCTAATGCAGCATATAATCAACTCTTGTTCATGCTATGTCAGAAAGTTACAGATCACCGATACATTTATGAATTAAAAATACAAATTTTGACGACTGCCGTAATACATAAGGGTTATGTATACAACTGAAGAATGATGTTAACGAATATATACATACATTTAAAAACACCTTATACACAATACACATAGCATACATCCATCAGGGCATCGATTATACATCCCTTTGAGTAAACTTGATATCGTATGTATACACCTTTACCTATGTATGTTGATGTATACCAGATACAACGAAGTACTAACGTTATTAGTACTAAATCAATACTCTCCCAATTAGCCCAATGCAAGTCCAAGTACATTACAATTAGCTGAGTACACGACCACCATACAGGGAGTCAGTCATCTCAGGTAACACGACCACCATACAGGGAGTCAGTCATCTCAGGTAACACGACCACCATACAGGGAGTCAGTCATCTCAGGTAACACAGTCTTGATGACATTAGCTCACTACACACCTGTATCACACCTGTAATTACTCATATACAAATGTCCTAACATCAGTGAGAGAGAAAGTGGTTTCTACCTGTTATATATTTTCCTGGTATAAAGTTCTGGTACAAAACAGACAAACAGACAGACAGAGACAGACATAAAGTGACAGACAGACAGATAAAATGAGAGACAGATATTTATATAGACAGACAGACAGATAAAAGCCCATAGGTGTTGAATAATGCCCCATAAAGGTGTTTTATTTACTAATTAACCCCCCCCCCCCCCAAAAAAAAAAACCAGACTAAATTCACATCAGTTTTTAAATACCACCAGACGAGAGACAAGATGGCGGACAAAGTTAGCCATGACTCACTCGAGAGACAAAGAGAAATAAAATGTGAAGGTGTGTCTGGTGTTAATTAGGACCTGGTTCTTGCCTTACCTGTATGTTATTGATGCTGCTTTTCTCTGTCTGTTTGTCTGTCTGTCTGTCTGTCTGTCTGTCTGTTGAACTTTAAAAGGTAAAGAAAGAAAAAACAGAGCAAAAACAAACGGGAGAAAAAACTTGCTTGGGTATTGTGTTTGTTCATAGTTGTTTATTTCTTACCATAGTTGTTTAGTTTCAGATGAGGAAGAAAAGAGAAACAGGGGGAAGAGGAGGAGGAAGAGAGGGAGGAAGAGAGGGAGGAAGAGAGGGAGGAAGAGAGGGAGGAAGAGGAGGAGGAAAACACACACACACACACACACCTGTTGTCATTTTCTCAATTATTTCGTCTCTTAATTGTGTAAAGTTACGTAAGAATGTTCCAACTGTGTGTGTGTGTGTGTGTGTGTGTGTGTGTGTGTGTGTGTGTGTGTGTCCCACGGCGTTGGTTCATACTAAAAACTGGTGGGTCCTCATCCTCCACCAAACGTACTCTCTGGCCTCCAAGTGTCAGAGTCCATTACCTCAGAGTGACGGGCGTGAGGCACTAGTCTGTGTGATGGTGGAGAGAGAGAGAGAGAGAGAGAGAGAGAGAGAGAGAGAGAGAATTAGTCCAATTGTCTTGACGGCAAACAATCACACCATCATCATCATCACCGTTGCCTGAGGCCTCTCCTCCTGAGGCACCAAGGCACTGGGCCCTGAGAGAGAGAGAGAGAGAGAGAGAGAGAGAGAGAGAGAGAGAGAGAGAGAGACTTTATACAACATAACCTTCATATCGAGAACATAACTGGAATAATAAATCTCTCTATTTCTTTCTTTAGTTAAGCTGCTTCAGAGGACATCCACCTCACCCCCTTAATGTTTATGTGCTACTTAAAATCATCCATATCCCTAAATATACTTAAAATCATCCATATCCCTAAATATTCTTAAAATCATCCATATCCCTAAATATACTTAAAATCATCCATATCCCTAAATATACTTAAGATCACCCACGTCTCAAGAGGAAAAAAATCCCTCAAATATTCTGTGAGGGAAATAATCAGTCTTTTGCGCCATTATGGTGACGCGGTGGGGAAATAATCAGTCTTTTGCGCCATTATAATCGAAATTTATGGCGCCTTGGACTTTCGTGAAGCTTGAGGGGAATTTTCCCGACCTTCACCGACAACCTTGTAATTTACTGACATACAGACAACCGTTCCTTCGCTTTATCGCCTGTGTTAATCTTTACTGCTTATCGTCTTTCTTCCCCTCCCCCTCCTTCCCTCCCCATCAAGCCCTACCTTCCCTTCCCCTCCTTCCCTCCCCCATCAACCCCTACCTTCCCTACCCTCCTTCCCTCCCCTTCCCTCCCCATCAAGCTCCCACCTCTCACCTCCCTCTCACACCCCACCAACCCCTATTTTCCCCCCCTTTCCTCAACCCGAAAAAATGGGCCATAACTCTGGTAACACAGGTAACAGGTACTAATTTACACAGGTGGGCCAGTACTAATGACACAGGTAACAGGTACTAATGACACAGGTAACAGGTGCTCAATGGCACAGGTAACAGGTACCAATGACACAGGTAACAGGTACTAATGACACAGGTGTACAGGTACTAATGGCACAGGTAACAGGCACTAATGACAGGTAACAGGTACTAATGGCACAGGTAACAGGTACTAATGGGTACAGGTAACAGGTACATGACACAGGTAACAGGTGTACACGACACGGGTAACAGGTACTAATGACACAGGTAACAGGTACTAATGACACAGGTAACAGGTACTAATGACACAGGTAACAGGTACTAATGACACAGGTAACAGGTACTAATGACACAGGTAACAGGTACTAATGACACAGGTAACAGGTACTAATGACACAGGTAACAGGTACTAATGACACAGGTAACAGGTACTAATGACACAGGTAACAGGTACTAATGACACAGGAAACAGGTACTAATGACACAGGTAACAGGTACTAATGACACAGGTAACAGGTACTAATGACACAGGTAACAGGTACTAATGACACAGGTAACAGGTACTAATGACACAGGTAACAGGTACTAATGACACAGGTAACAGGTACCTAATGGCACAGGTAACAGGTACCAATGGCACAGGTACCAGGGTAAATTAATGACACAGGTAACAGGTACCAATGACACAGGTAACAGGTAATTAATGACACAGGGTAAATAGTACCAATGGCAAGGTAACAGGTACTTACGACACAGTAACAGGTACCAATGACAGGTAACAGGTACTAATGACACAGGTAACAGGTACTAATGACACAGGTAACAGGTACTAATGACACAGGTAACAGGTACCAATGACACAGGCAACAGGTACCAATGACACAGGTAACAGGTACTCAATGACATTGTAACAGGTACTAATGACACACAGGTAACAGGTACTAATGACACAGGTAACAGGTACTACGACACAGGTAAACAGGTACTAATGACACAGGTAACAGGTACTTAATGACAGGTAACAGGTACTAATGACACAGGTAACAGGTACTAATGACACAGGTAACAGGTACTAATGACACAGGTAACAGGTACTAATGACACAGGTAACAGGTACTAATGGCACAGGTAACAGGTACTAATGACACAGGTAACAGGTACTAATGACACAGGTAACAGGTACTAATGACACAGGTAACAGCCCCCAAGAGAGACACAGTCATAACCACAAGTTTCACTCCAAGATCTGAAGTCAATCTATTGACTCAGTGGAAAGATATCAAACGGAAACTAACGTATGGTCACGGACGGACACACACACACACACACACACACACACACACACACACACACAGATTATTCTCTCCCCTTCCTACTCCACATATCAAGAAGCGCTCAACACACTGACCCTCACGTCTCTCACTGACCATCACCACGACCTCATCTGAAAATTTGGTAAGAAGCTTCTACACCATCCTCGACACCGGCTCCTACTACCACCTGAGATCCCTAGCCCGAGAATTGTTGTTCGATACCACAATCGCTTCCAGCCCATACGAGCACGAACTGATCGCTATAAGAACAGCCCAGTCCCAACCATTGTAAAAATTATCAATAACTTGTAATAAACCAGTGTATTCACTCCCAGTAAATACTACTTCTTGCACTGTCACTATGTTGAAATGAACTGTAGTTTGAGCTTTTCCCCATCTAGTTATTATATATCTTATTTATATCACTTATGTTATTTGTATATTATTTGTAATTCGTAACCCATTCCCCAGATATGTAACTGTATATTTTCAGCCTTCTGGCTGCCAAGTTCTTTCAATAAACCGTTAATTATTATTATTATTATTATTATTATTATTATTATTATTACACACACACACACGAAATGCATCACCGCTAGGCTATGGGGGTTAGGGGTGGGTGGGAGAGAGAGAGAGTGGGGTGGGGAGAGTGGGTGAGGGTGGGAGGGTAGGTGGGGGTGAAGGGAGGATGGGAGGGGGTGGAAGAGTAGGTAGCGGGGGGGCGACAATAAACAAAACTATTCCTCCAATTAAATGAAAATAAAGAACTTTTTTTTCCTAACCTGAAGGACAAAGGTAGAAAAATAATTGGTCATGGGCAACAATAACTCGTCCTTGGGGGAAAAAAGAACCAATCCCTCTTTCACGTCAATAAAAACGACATCCACCAGTTAGGTCATTAGAGACAGGTTATACGGTAATTAAAGCGTGATTAGTAAATACGAGAGAGGAGGAGGAGAAGAAGAAGGGAGAAGAGGAGGAGGGGGAGGAAAGGGAGAAGTAAAACGAAGAGAAGAAGGAAAAGTAGAAAGAGGAGGAGGAGGTAAGAGACGTCCCCTACCGCGACTCCTTCAGGAAGTGTGTGGGTGTGAGAGCAGTCAGTCAGTAAGGGCGGCCCGAGTAGTTGTGTAACACTGGTGGCGGTCCTGCCCCACCCAGGGTGTTCACTGCACAAAGCATCACGCCTCTCTCTCTCTCCGTCTGTGTGTGTGTGTGTGTGTTTATCTCTCTCCCTCCCTCCCTGTATGTGTCTATCTCTCTTTCTTTCTGTCTGTCTGTCTCTGTCTCTATCGCTGTCTGTCTGTCTCTCTATTTCTCTCTCTGAAGTTAAAATGAGGGGAAGAAGACGTAGAGAGAGAGAGAGAGAGAGAGAGAGAGAGAGAGAGAGAGAGAGAGAGAGAATACCCCACACCCCCTCAAAACCACCTCACTTAACCTACCTCCCAAAGTTAGTTCCCAAATACTCACACTAAAGACCTAACCACCCTCACCCATCCTGACAAACCTCTAACAATACCTAATCCACTAAATCCTCCAGCAAATATCGTTCCTTTAATCCACCAAAAACTAATCCCCTTTAGTACATAGGATTAATTCGTACGTATTTCCTTATAGTTACTTATCAGGGTCAGTCAACCAGGTGTAAGCTCTAACCTCTAACATAAGGAAGGAAGATATATATTTAATTCTTTATAAAGGTGAAAGAGAATTATGATAAAAGTCTATACAAGATTTAATGTATTGTAATAGTAGTAATGATAACAAGTACAGGTAATAATTATGATAATGATAAGAATAATAATAATAAGAAAATAAGTAATAAATAAGAAAGTAATATTAAAGCATATAAATAAAAGAACAATAATAACAAAAACAATCACCACAACAACCACTATTAACCCGACAGACAATACTTATCCACAACACAACCTCTCCCTACCCGACAGATACCTCCCCGACAGACAGCTCCCCGACAGACACCTCCCCGACAGACACCTCCCCGACAGACCACCCCCACCAAACACCCTCAAACTAACCAACTGACTCAACACAACATAAATTAGTGATGTTAGTTGTCAGGTGAACTCAAACACAAATGAGACAACAGGTGTATCCAGGTAACACATCAGGTGAAACATACGGATACTGAGACACACACAGACAGACAGGCAGTTTGAAGCAACGATGGCGTTTAGTGGGTCACGTCCACGGTGTAGTGAAGATCTGTAGGAGTTTATTATTGATGGAGTTCGTTAGTTGTATTTCCCTGGAGGTGATGTCAAGAGTGGGAGGTGGAAGAGAGATTTGGAAGAGGGATTTAGTAGTTGGTCAGTCAGTCAGTCAGTCAGTCAGTCAGTCTGTTTCATGACACGTGAACACCCTTCGGCATATACAGTATGTGACACGTGGACATCTTAGCTCATATGTGACACGTGAACACCTTAGCACATATGTGACACACAGAACACAGCGGTCGAGATATAATTACTCATCCTGACAAAGGGGTCAGCATCCTACTGTGTCTGAGGGTAGGCGACCACAGCCCTCTATCTCAATCAATTTCGGGAGATGCTTACACAGCCTAACACCGATAAGTGCACACACCTCAGCCCAGTTACAACACACACACACACACAACCACAATTAGAACACTGGGAACCAAATACCGCAGGAGGCCCCGAAGCGATGACGTCACGACACCTTCCACAGCATCTTGTCATCTCGGCATTTCCGTTCCTGAGGCTATGGCAAGCACCTCACCTTCACCTCACGTTCAGGCGAAGGCAAGCACCTCACTCACCTGTATGGCAACTATAAGACCAGCCCCCATACCTCCATCACAGGTAATGAATAGATCCCGTCGAATACAAGGAAAATACTGTGTTCCCGTACTGGCTGTGGTAATACCCTGAGACAGATACCTAACCTAACCTAAGATCTTGAAGGAAAATCGCAGTGGTATCTTATGGGATACTGTATTGTCAGATCGTATAAGGAATATCTAGTGAACATGTTAAAGAAGTATTGTGTTAGGGTTAAGAATATCGGTGAAGATCCTAGTGAGTATTGGTCTGTTTCAAGAGACTATTACGGAACTTGTAAGGTTGGGGAAACGTGTGTGTGTGTGTGTGTGTGTGTGTGTGTGTGTGTGTGTGTGTGTGTGTGTGTGTGTGTTGGGAGTTACATCACTAAAGACATCAACAGCTCAGTATACCCCTCGTCCTGTTACTAACATACATACACTTGACCTACATCATCCTGCAGTAAAAACACTAAACTCTCTCCTCCTGTGAACATCTCAAGTGATCTAGATCTTATAACTCGATACCTGGATTACCAATAACCTAATTTTAAAAATAGGATGAACGACTAACACCTTGATTCACCTGTCTGCAACCACCATTACCACCACCATCCCTACTAGTTCCTGTAGTATCATCAACCATCACCACCACCTTCTCCAGCATCACCATCAACACCATCACTCATCACCACCATAACTCATCACCTTGTCTCACCTGCAGATCACTATTATGCTGCCTGGCTGAATGTAAACACACACACACACACACACACACACACACCAGGTGGCCATCCTCTCAAGCGGTGCAGTGAGGTATGAACCTGCAGATGCCATGAGCTTTGATGTGGCGGATCTGAGAGTTAAGTAATGGTTGTCTCGGGTGTGTGTTAAGACAAGTACATGATGATAGGTGATAGTAGAGTAATGGTTAAGATGAGTTAGAGGGGGGTGACGGTAACTAGAGGTAAACTTGTGGATAGATTGTCTGTGTGTGTCTGTCTGTCTGTCTGTCTGTCTCTCCCCGCACAAACAACTATCTCCTTCTCTTCCACCACCACATATCACAAGGTTGAAGCGCGCGCACACACACACACACACACACACACACACACACACACCGTTATCGCCAAACAATTACCACCAACAGCGGTTCAGATTAAGAGTTGGTGAGTTATGGCGACTTGGTGACCAAATAAATATGAAAGGAATTTTAAAACTATAAATACGTAAAAAATATTAACAGTAATGGTAAGTTTAGATGTTTATTTGGGTAAATAAATCATTTAGGCCGCGGTGGAGTGGGCACAGCTTTCGTTTCCCGTCCTAAGTGTGCGTTGGTTCATACCCGGGGCGACCCAGCTGCAGGAGTTATACCTTTGTGTTCAATTCGTATTATCTTCACCGTGTCTAAATGAACAATAGACTATGGGACACATTCCTACACACTGATTTGGTTAGGTTAGGTGAAGTAAAGTTTTGAAAAGCATCACTACATTATTAAAAATCCTACTTGATATATTTCTGATGACCGTGAACAGATGTTTAGAGAAGCGTGAACATTAATGGTTTATATTCCTCAAGATTGAACACACATAAACCTCATATTTTCATATTATTTCGATTCTGGTTTATAAATACATCACTCAAGGTTATGAAAACAGAGAAAACACCGCAACACACATTTTACCATGAAAGCAGTGATGAATGAATGAAAGAAAGTGGTGCGTTACTTTGTACCTTGTGTGGATAATAACAAGAGTATTACCACATTTCTTCTATTAATTACAGGTAAGGCATCTTGACACACACACACACACACACACACACACACACACACACACACACACACACATACATACCTAAAAGCTGTTGTGTTAACTAGACCAAAAGCCGTCGGGTAACTATCCAAACCACTTCTCGAGGACCAGTTTGGAGGAAGAGGTAAAAACTAGCACTCGGGCAGACGAGTAGCTCAAAAAAACACAGAGTATTTCCCATCGGGGGTAATTTTGGAGGCTGAGGTTACCACATGGTCTTATTAGATGAGTTAAAGTCCCTCACTACCAACACACTCACTACCAACACACGCCTAACCCACTTCACTCACAGACCGGAACCCACAGCTGGTCTTATACACAGACAGCTGGACAAGTGTATAAGGGCGTGAAGGACTATTGGTGATCAGAGAGGCGTGGAGCATATTATTAGAGAGAGAGAGAGAGAGAGAGAGAGAGAGAGTACACCTCCCTCTCCTCAATCGTCAAGGCCGAAAGAATACCTAAATCATCCCTCAACTCCGTTTTCTATGGGTTTATTACGACGCTCCAATAGGTCAGACGCCGCCTCGGGGGTGCATCGTGATTGGCCCATTATGTAAACAAACCCTTTCCTTACCCCTGATTAGCTGAAATCAATCAAGTGTACAAATAAAGACAAATTCTGACGTCAACACCAACAAGAAATCGACAAAAAATAAGTAAAATAAACATTAAAATGCAAATATGAAAAGAACAAACATTTTAAGCATTCCTCAAACACTTTCCAAACACACACAAGAGAATTTACACCAATTGTTACGATAAAGCTTGTGTTTACAGAGATAACACTCCATTACAAATCGATCTTTTGCTTCCTGTGACTAGTAAATATTTCTATCGCAAACTTTCGCGGTAAAATCAATGAGAAATTAGTCAAGGGTTTACCAAGTTTCTCTTTATCATTACACTTCAAAGTCGTTCTCTCTCTCTCTCTCTCTCTCTCTCTCTCTCTCTCTCTCTCTCTCATCACATTTTTGTCTTTTATTCCTCTCTATGTCCACAGCCACGAATAAATAATAAATAAATAAATAATAACAAGTTTAGCATGTATAGAGTCAACGCAGGTATAGAGCTCAATACGTATACAGTCAACGCAGGTATACAGTTCAACATGTATACAGTCAACGCAGGTGTACAGTTCAACGCAGGTGTACAGTCAACGCAGGTGTACAGTCAACGCAGGTGTACAGTCAACGCAGGTGTACAGTCAACGCAGGTGTACAGTTCAACATGTATACAGTCAACGCAGTTCAACACAAGTAATACAACATACATATATCACACAGGTATACAACAAAAGGTTACCTGTACCTCTAATAATGCTACACTCATTAACAGTTCACCTTATCACTAAAAATATATTGCCAATGGTCGAAATGTAACTGGTTTGTTCACTGGCCAAGGACGATGATATAATTTAATGCATTTTGACAACCCCAAGGTCAGTCCTTCCTGATCTGACGGATAAATAACTCTTGTTTTTTGTGTGTGCGAGATATTACTCTTTTTTTCCCCAGGACGACTTAACGCAGACAATGGGTAATTCTTAGTTATGTTTGTTGCTACTATGAAAAAAATAACCATTCCGTTATTGACCACCGTCCTGAATAACGGTGTGGGATGATGACTCGTTATGGACAAGTACACGTCTTGAATCACCACTAAATCTTGTATTGGTTCGTTAACATGGTGTAAAAAGGTGATTGAGAAAGTGAGGGTCAGAGGTGAGAGTTTTGGAGGGAAGGAGGGAGGGAGGGGGAGGGGAGAGAGGGAAGGAGGGGGAGAGGAGAGAGGGAGGGAAGAAAGTACTGGAGGTAGACAAGCAGGTAGGTAGACAGGTAAGGAGAAACTCAGGTGTAAAGGCTG
This sequence comes from Homarus americanus, assembly GCF_018991925.1. Classification (NCBI taxonomy): domain Eukaryota; kingdom Metazoa; phylum Arthropoda; class Malacostraca; order Decapoda; family Nephropidae; genus Homarus; species Homarus americanus. The sequence continues at coordinate 452,850 of NW_024714177.1, read as the reverse complement.
TTGCTGCACCTGACCCACTATACACCTGTTGACTTTTGTCCTGTGGTGATGTACGTATCTCACACACACACACACGCACGCACACACGCACGCACACACATCTATTATTTACCTGCAAAAACACACACACACACACACACACACCTTGAATACCACATACAGTCGCCTTAACCTACACACACACACACACATGAATACCACATACAGTCATGTGTTAACCTACACTCACACACACACAGCCGAATACCACATACAGTCATATACATTAACCTACACTCACACACACACAGCGAATACCACATACAGTCATATACATTAACCTACACTCACACACACACAGCGAATACCACATACATTCATATACATTAACCTACACTCACACAGCGAATACCACATACAGTCATATACATTAACCTACACTCACACACACACAGCGAATACCACATACAGTCATATACATTAACCTACACTCACACACACACAGCGAATACCACATACAGTCATATACATTAACCTACACTCACACACACACAAACATTGCTCTCTAAACACAGGTATTGTATGAAGGTCAAGAGACGAGTGAACAAACACAAGTCAGGCAATAAGCAAAGAGTTACACTGAATTACATATACACCTGAGACGCCCTCTACCTGATGATATGTAAATTAGCCATGGTATGTATGTCAGTACACATACACCCACACATATATACAGATATACTAACATACATACGTACACACATATACATACTTACATACATACACACAACACGCACTTACCAACTTGTACTTAATTTATCTCGACTGACTGTAAACTGTACTTAACCTAACCTAACCTACCCTAACCTAACCTACCCTAACCTACCCTACCCTACCCTACCCTAACCTAACCTAACTATCCTCCTTCACAAATCATCTCGTAAATAATACAAATATATTCGTTCATGTTTCTTAATAAATTACAAGGAAATAAGATGACGATTGCTTACTTATGAAGGGGGCAAATCACGTTCCGGTAGTTTCATTGTCAAGGTGGTAGTTTAGTAGTTCACGGCTAATTATGGTATTACAGCATCAGTACAGCACTACCTCATGACGTTACAGCACCAATACAGCACTACCTCACGACGTTACAGCACTACCTCATGACATTACAGCAGCTCAGACCCACGTCATGACACATCCCTGCAGCAACGACTGTATGACAGGAATATGACTGTACAACTCACTTCTTGACTGACTGTTGGGTTAATTTGGCAAATACCTGTCGTACCTGTGATGAACGTGAGAAAAGAACCAGAACTTACTGTAATGAACACTGGTGAACGTAAACTTGAACATAGAACTGTGATGAACGTGAGATAAGAACCAGAACTTACTGTAATGAACACTGGTGAACGTAAACTTGAACATAGAACTGTGATGAACGTGAGAAAAGAACCAGAAATTACTGTAATGAACACTGGTGAACGTAAACTTGAACATAGAACTGTGATGAACGTGAGATAAGAACCAAAACTTACCCTAATGAACACTAATGAACGTAAAATAGAACAGCCAAGAACGTGAGAACGCGAATACATGATTAAAAAACACCTTATATCAGTAATGAACGCAACAGGTAACATAACTCACCTTTAATTAAGGTTCATGTACGTAAAATTGTCTTCACATCTGAGGGCAAAAAGGGCTGGAGATTCCGTAGTAAGCATGCCATGTACTGTATATCCTTCTCTAACACATAGGAATATTAGTATTTTCTTTTACACTTCCTCACTGTTTTTTTTTCTACACGTAATATCAGAGATTTTTTTTTAAACAGTTCGTAATACAAGTTGTTCACTATCAATAACCACAATATTATTCACGGTTGCACTATATTATCAAGTGTTCACGATGTCTATTAGTCAAACACAGTGACCACACGAGAAAGAAAGCAGAAAGAGGGAGACCACCACTAGCGCCTCCTCCCAGTACCGCGGTCAGGGAGTAAGTGAGCCGCTACCACCGTCGACGTCTTGTTTACCCCCACCACGAGCCACTATGCCACCTAGGCGTTCGCGATTGAACGACTTTTGGCATTTGATTGTGAAGAAATATATCGATTTGTTGTTTTTTTTTTTTTATTTTAGTTTAGTTATTAAGTTTTTAGTTTCTTTAGTTGAGTTACGTTTATTGATTTTTTTTTGCGGTTGTCTTTGTTGTGGATATAATAATAGGTTATTTTACTATTATTATTATTATTATTATTATTATTATTATTATTATTATTATTATTATTACCTTGTTACTGTTATTTTCACGTAATGGTATAATTGTCATAGTTAATAATTAAAATAAGTAATTGTTCTTTTCTTATTTTCACTTGTATTAATAAGTGTAATTAATGTTATTGTTGTACTGTTATTATGAACGTTAACTCCTCCTCCTTGTATACACCTACCGAAAGAGGAGAAAGCAGAGAACGAGAAAGTAATGAATGACAATGATTGAAATATTATGAAAGTATATAGATGTAATTAAGGAGAACAGGTGAGAGTGATTGAAGGTTAATGAGTGAAAGGAAGTTATAGATCATGTGTGAATACCTGGAGAGAGAGAGAGAGAGAGAGAGAGAGAGAGAGAGAGAGGCGCCCTTCTTCCAAAATTAAGCACTTAACGAGTCAGTCGGTGCCAAATTGTAACCATTTCCAAGGAACCAACAAGAGAGAGGCTGTAGTCGTGAGGTAACAGTAGTTATGACCTCACATAACAAGTTGTTCCCGCCTCTAACACTGATCTCTCAGTTAATAAACATAATTTGAATGTTTTAAGATGTTTAAATTTCCACATAAAAAAATAATCCAAGCAAGTCAATTTCCCTCTAAACTCAAATTATCAGGTCAAGTAAATATTAAAAGTCACTTGCCCAGGACAGATGCAAGACAGGTGTTTGTGGCAGATAATCTGACCCCCTGAGGTAAACATGACAATGATTCCTTCGATTAGTTCTCAGGTGGATCACTACACAGGTGGATCACTACACAGGTGGATCACTACACAGGTGGATCACTACACAGGTGGATCACTATTCAGGTGGATCACTACTCAGGTGGATCACTACTCAGGTGGATCACTACTCAGGTGGATCACTACACAGGTGGATCACTACACAGGTGGATCACTATTCAGGTGGATCACTACTCAGGTGGATCACTACACAGGTGGATCACTACACAGGTGGATCACTATACAGGTGGATCACTACACAGGTGGATCACTACTCAGGTGGATCACTACTCAGGTGGATCACTACTCAGGTGGATCACTACTCAGGTGGATCACTATAATTGTTAAGTCATTTTGTTTGATGCGATTTTCTCTTTTTTAATTTGATCTTTAGTTGTTGTTTGTGTTTGTTTGTTTGTTTGTTTGTATGCTTGTTTATTTGTTCGTTTGTTT
>NW_024714177.1:379409-444409 GCF_018991925.1 Homarus americanus | reverse complement strand
GTGTATGTGTCTATTTCTCTGTGTACCTGTGTGTCTGAGTTATGTACCAAGACGTGGGTTCACTATATCCCGTACCAAAACATCTATAACCCAAATTATAGGACCCAACTATAACTAACATAACTTTCCCTTGATAAATTATACAAGGTTATACTTCATTACCTGCAACACGGTCTATTAATGTCATTTATTTATACCATGACCTTTCTGTGTCCGGTGTGGTCTTTTTGTCATAGGACCGGTGGTGGACAATAAGACCCTTGTGTTGACGAGTCATTGGGACCAACAGCAGTGGTCTTGTAACCTTTTGTGTGTCGTGTCTGCATCTTTGTCGACTACTACATAATATTAAATTACACAGGTACCCCGGTGATTACAAAAGCCTGACCTCGTTACAGTATTAGAGAGAGAGAGAGAGAGAGAGAGAGAGAGAGAGAGATAATACTCCTCTTACTTGGTACAGAAGAGCTTGATTGCAGGTATTCATCACAGTCTTACCTGGAAGAGACACAATAGAAGAGTTAACCTTGATATTATGGACGTATGAAAGAGAAAGAGAGATTAGAGACTACTACTACTACTACTACTACATAATGATAATAATAATAACAATAATAATAATAATAATAATAATAATAATAATAATAATAATAATAATAATAACAATAATAATAATAACAACAATAATAATAATAACACACTCACCAACATCACCTTTTAATATGAAATTAACCTGAATTACCTGAGCAGTGACTACCTCAAGCAACATCTACCTGGTACCTGGGATCTAATTACCTTTATATAAGTGAACTGTGGGGTTTAATCAGACCTTAAGTGCAGAGACCAAAAGGTTAATTGATTTACAGTTCACCTTGGTAGTGGTTGAATCAGCCTCTAATGACTTAACTGATGGATATTATTCCTTTTAGTCTATTTGTGCATTTATTTATTTTGCATCTTATTGTAAGGATGGAGTGAGGGAAGGAGGTGGATAACAGGGAATTAAGGAGGAAGACGAGGAAATATAAGGAAGAAGAGGAGAAATAATAAGAGAATCTATATAAGAAGAAGAAGAAATTATACTCTCTCTTCTTTAGAACGAATATAAAATCTAAGTATTTATCCAAGAAACTTATAATTACTTACAAGAACTTAATAAAAAAACATTTAATTAATTGAAATAAATAGCAATATTACCCCCGTTAATAGCAGATCCTAGTGATGGCTAAGTTAACTCTATGGGAATTTACCTTCAGCTGGACATAAATCCCCGTAGAGTTGAAGATGGATGAGTCTACGTCCTTCGCTCATCAGAGAAAACGGAATCCTATTTCTTCCACAGAAAACGTATAGGGCTAACATAAGTATTTCCTCAACTCGTTACAATATTTACCAATAAAACCATTGTAATGAACTCATTATGGATTTGTTATGTATTACAGAAATAAAATGTTTTTAGTTTTTAATCAACTTGGTCTCTACGCTTGTGTACTGTCTATTTGCAAGTCAAAATACAATTAACCAAATATGTAATGTATTCTTGGTATTGTATTTGAATCGCAAGTTACAGGCTTTCAAAATTTTAATAGGATAAATTTATACTGGTTAACCCACAAATTACTAATATTTATCGATATTTATTAAGTAGACAAATCAAACTTAACAAAGTGAATACAATTATCAAACATCACACTGTCTAGATTACTATCCAGCGGCGTTGAAATTACCAGACTTCAGATAATTATTATGGTATACAAACTGTGGAAAGATTATTATATGAAAGAAGTTGAACATTTTTTATGCATACGTAATCCTGGAGTAGGAACAATGCGTAATGGGGGAACGAGGTGATAAATGATGTGAGGTAATATGCTCACTAACCAGAGCTTCACACGTTCCCTGGGTTACTAGACCACAACTGTTGTTTAGAAGGGTACTCTTCCTCCCTCAACCTATAACCTAACCTAACCTAACCTAACCTAACCTAACCTAACCTAACCTATAACCTAACCTAACCTAACCTAACCTAACCTGAAACACTTAAGACTTCAGGAGCAACACCTTGAGACATATTCTATAATTATCGTCCCTTATTTACATGTAAGTAATTAAACACCTGTAATTTGAAGCGGTTCTAGTCACAGGTGGGGAGAGAAACCATTTGCTCTCGTACGGGGAAAACTTTAATTGTTATACATCTGGCGATTCGTACATTTATTAGGTGGAAAGTTTAAGCTTTTTTTAGGTCACTTCATTAAGCTGAGGGGGTCAGGACTTTAAGCTGGGGGTTACTTCAGTGTGAAGGTCAAGACTTTAATTAAGTTGATGTTTAGTAAGCTGTGGAGGTCAGGACTTGAAGCTGATATCTCGTCAGGTGTGGAGGTCAAGATACTAAGCCGCTGCCAAAGACCATGTCTAAATTAAAGTCTTAAGCTGAGGACTAGCGATATTTAGAAGCAATAAATATCTAACCCCAGTGCAAGAAACATACCCAGATTACAGCTTTTAACAACACAAAGACAATATCTCTCTGGCCTCGCCTAAAAAAATCCTAAGTTAAGCTCTGTTGACATTTAAGCTTTGAGTGAAACGCTGGACTGCCCATGATAACACAAGGGACCTGAGAAGATTATTACTAATATATCGCCATGACCAAGGAAATACTGTACAGTATAAGGTTATGTTGGGGGTTTACCTTGAACTAATTAGTAGACCCAGGTAACGGTGTGTGTGTGTGTGTGTGTGTGTGTGTGTGTGTGTCATGTCTTTTGAGGACCAGATGGGCTGCCTAGGTGTTGTTTGCTGGGTGCTGGGGAACAGGACAGGTTACGTTAAGTTGGGGGGGTTACTACTATATCTTACACACACACACACACACACACACACACACACACACACACACACACACACACACACACACCTTCTCTCCTCCATTCTTAATAAACAATGACAACACCTTTACTATTCACTCAGATACAATTAGTTCTGGGTGGCGTAAGGTTAAAATAATACGCGTTTAAAAGGTTATTGGGTCAGATATTTGACCTTTGACGGTGTAATGGTCAATCAGTAATGTGTACCTGTATGCCCTAGCACATCAAGCAGGTAATTCTTAGTGTGTAGGAATGAAGTCAAATCTTAGTTCCAGATAAGTAATGGATCCTATGGTGACCTGACCTGAACTGACCTTAGCCAAGTCAAGCCAAGCTAACCCAACCCAACGTAACCTAACCTGATCTGACCTAACATATCCTAATCTAAAACTAACCAAACCAAACGTAACGAAATCTAGCTTAACCCATCCCAACCCAAGTAAATAATGCTTTAAAATATTTCCCAGAAGTATGAAACATTCAAGGGATTAAACTAAACATCGAAAACAAAATAAACCAATAAATATACCAATACAATAAAAACGAATAAAGATAAATGGAAACCACACACGGGAATAAATAACACAAAAGGTGACCTGATAACACGAATTTCACACATACAAAAAACAAACCATCTTCCTTCCTCACGTCTGTTAAGCCAAGACAGACACACAGCCACTGACAGACAGACAAAATCCGAACATATAATTACACCTACTATTATGCACAGTAAGAAATCCAGGTAATGTGTTAATTGAAGGTTGAAAACCACCTGTTACCTGAGTGGACGACGTTTCACCTTAATTAGATGACTTAGCGACGGTGTCCAGTATGTGTGTGGTGGTTGGTGCTGACGGGTGGAGTTCCTAAAGGCAGTGTTGTGTTGTCTCCCTCTCTGTTTCTTATGGTCATTTACCGTTATATCTGGGTTAACATTCAGGGTTTGGTTTGAAGCTTTGTCTCAGACGTCTCGGGTCTTTATATACAATGACATGAGACTTTAGATGTTAAAACTGAACTCTCTAAAGATGGTTGTTGTTGTTCTCAGGGTATTATGGTCATTCATAATTGAAGCTAAACTAAGTCAATGATTAAAGTCAATAACCAAACCCTAACCTAACCCAACCTAACCCAACCTAACCTAACCTTAATACTCCACGACTCAGCCACAGAAGTTCCCCAACACAACAATAGGTAATGATGGATGTTCCTTACCTGGTAATTAATTATCTTTATGAGTGAGAGAGGTGGGTGGTTGGGTAGTAGTAATGAGGTGGATGGTGGTAATGAAGTGGGTGATGGGTAGTGGGTGGGTGGTGATAATGAGGATGTGGTGGGTAATGGGTAGGTGGGTGAATTATGTGAATAGGGTGTTACCTTGTACTAATTAGTATAACCGGGTAAGGTACGTGTGTGTGTGTGTGTGTGTGTGTGTACTATGGCGTGCTATAACTGCTGCTTAAGGTGAACCAAATACTGTAATATAATATGCTGTAACACTCCACTGTAATTAGCTGCTGCATATACGGTAAATGATGCACGCTGTGACGAGCTGTTGTATTCTGTAACAAACAACTGTAACTGGTGTATACTGTAAAGAGGTGGTGACAGTGAAAGAGACAAACGTACAGGGGTGACAGTGAAAGAGACAAAAGTACAGGGGTGACAGTGAAAGAGACAAAAGTACAGGGGTGACAGTGAAAGAGACAAAAGTACAGGGGTGACAGTGAAAGAGACAAAAGTACAGGTGTGACAGTGAAAGAGACAAACGTACAGTGACAGTGAAAGAGACAAACGTACAGGGGTGACAGTGAAAGAGACAAAAGTACAGGGGTGACAGTGAAAGAGACAAGTACAGGGGTGACGAAGAAAGGGAGTGACAGTGAAAGAGACAAAAGTACAGGGGTGACAGTGAAAGAAGACAAAAGTACAGGGGTGACAGTGACAAAAGTAGACAAAAAGTACAGGTGTGACAGTGAAAGAGAGACAAAAAGTACAGGGGTGACAGTGAAAAGAGACAAAAGTACAGAGTGACAGTGAAAAGACAAAAAGTACAGGTGACAGTGAAAGAGACAAAAGTACAGGGTGACAGTGAAGAGACAAAAGTAGGGTGACAGAGTAAGAAAGAACAAAAGAAGAAATACAGAATTTGACAGTGAAAAGAGACAAAAGTACCACAGGGGTGACAGTGAAAGAGACAAAAAGTACAGGGGGTGACAGTGAAAGACAAAAAGTACGGGGTGACAGTGAAGAAAAGAGACAAAAAGTACAGGTGTGACAGTGAAAAGAGACAAAAAGTACAGGGGTGACAGTGAAGAGACAAAAAGAATTACAGAATTTGACAGTGAAAGAGACAAACGTACAGGGGTGACAGTGAAAAGAGACAAACGTACAGGGGTGACAGTGAAAGACAAAAGTACAGAGGTGACAGTGAAAGAGACAAAAGTACAGGGGTGACAGTGAAAGAGACAAAAGTACAGGGGTGACAGTGAAAGAGACAAAAGTACAGGGGTGACAGTGAAAGAGACAAAAGTACAGGGGTGACAGTGAAAGAGACAGGGAAGTGAAAGGTAACCTAAATACCATTAACCAGGAAAACTATTTAGTTCAGTGAAATATATTCTTAACCACAGGCTTAAGTAAGTCTGTCTGTCTCCCTCTTCTCCTCCTGTCCTCCTCTCTCCCTTAGACTATCTTCCTCTCATGCTCTTCCTCCCTTTCCTTCCATTACTTCCTCCGTCTTCTCTTCCTCTTTCCCACATCCTCCCTCTTTGCCCCTCTCTCTAACCCTCTCATCACCTCCCTCCCTCTCCCCCATCCCCCTCACCAACCAGGCCTGACATATGGTAGAGAGCTGAGATAGTATTAACATATTCATGGTGCCTGTAAGCTGGTCGTCTTCTTGTTGTTAGTGTAGTGAAGGAAGGAAGGAAGGAAGGAAGGAAGGAGAGAAGGGAGGAGGAAGGAGGAGGAAGGAAGGAAGGGAGGAAGGGAGGGAGGGAGGGAGGGTCGTCGGTAATGGTGTCTCCACCTGTACGTAATGGGAGTTGACAGGTGCAACAGCCAGCAGGTAAACTCTCTTGTTGCTGTGAATATTTTAACCGACACTTAACACACACAAAAAACATTAACTACCTGTTGAGTTAGAATCTGTCACATTTCAGCACGCACGCACTCTCGAGACCCAGTTAAGACATGCACAGACAGACAGACAGACAGACAGACAGACAGACAGACACAATACCTCAATGTAGCAGCCAATAGGGAAAAACACACACACACACACACTATAATTTACAACATGAGGTGGTGAGCCGGAGCTGGCATCACTGTGGCCACCTACCCCCCTACAGAACCCATAACTACCACAAGCGACCATAGAACGATCCCACATTCACACAACATTCTTATGTTTACTTTTCCTCCAAACTGAAAATATGAGAACGTTTTAAATGACCACGTTTAATCCACGACACAAAAATTGGATTCTCAGATGATTTTCAGTTGAAGTTTTCCTCTTAACTGGAGATGTGAGAACGTATCTAACTAACTCAGATAATCTACCTAAAATACGATATAAAATGAAACTTTAGTTTAAGTAACAGCGTTCACTTAACCCCGCTTAGGGACAGAGTAAAAACACAAACTTAATGAAACTCTCAGAATACGACATCTTGGGTCAGGTTAGGTTAGGTTAAGGGCCTACTAGACCTTGGACTGGCCTGCTGTTAACGACCCGCGGTTAACCGAAACACAAACTGGAAGATCAATTTATAGAGGAGGCTGAAAGGGGCTCTGGAATCCTGATACCTTGATGATCACAGGTGTTGGACAGGTGTGTACTTATGATGATCACAGGTGTTGGACAGGTGTGTACTTACGATGATCACAGGTGTTGGACAGGTGTGTACTTATGATGATCACAGGTGTTGGACAGGTGTGTATTTATGTTACCTGGTGGCCAGTACCTGTGTTACATACATGTATTTAGATTGATAGATAGATAGATAGATAGATAGACATTAATAAATTAAAGGATAGAGATATAGACAGACAGACAGACAGACAGGGGGAGGAGTACAGTATAGGTCGCGTGGCACCACATTACCTGTCGATGAGTTAATTACAGACTACCAGTCAATACCTGTCCACTATCACAGGTATTCCACAACTTGGCTCTATAGTTAAGATCTCTACTGTCCAGGTTAATTACATAGCGTTACTGTGCAGAGCTGTGGGATGGTGAGAACCTTGAGAGATGAGGTGTGAGAATTTGTGTAGAGAGAGAGAGAGAGAGATTGATGCTGGGTTGAAGACTCTCTCTCTCTCTCTCTCTCTCTCTCTTTCCGTCACAGGGAACTCTGAGGCGGTTAGTAATCAGTGAGCGAAACGAGACAAATCCGGGAATAAATACTGTATATGGCCCCTACCTGCATATATGAGCCATACCTGCTATATATGACCCTACCTGCTGTATATATTTCTGCTATTATATGGCCCTTACCTGCTGTATATATTTCTGCTGTGTGTGGCCCTTACCTTGCTGTGGCCCCCCTACCTGCTGTATGTGTATACCTGCTGTATATATTGCTTACCTGCTGTATGGCCCCCTACCTGCTGTATGGCCCTTACCTGCTGTATGTGGCCCCCTACCCTTGCTGTGTGGCCCCCACTACCTGCTGTATATGGCCCTTACCTGTATGGCCCCTACCTGCTGTATATGGCCCTTACCTGCTGTATATGGCCCTTACCTGCACTGTATACTTGGCTACCTGCTGTATATGGCCCCTTACCCCTGTATATGGCCCCCCTACCTGCTGTATAGGGCCCCCTACCTGCTGTATGGCCCTTACCTGCTGTATATGGCCCTTACCTGTATATGGCCCCCTACCTGCTGTGGCCCCACCCCTTGCTGTATATGGCCCCCTACCTGCTGTATATGGCCCCTTACCTGCTGTTTATGGCTCCTACTTCCCTTCTAACAGCTAATCATTACCAGCAATAGTGTCCGTCATTCCTTCTTTCCTTCCTTCATTTCCTTCCTCCTCCTCTCGCTCCTACTCCCCTTCTTCTTCCTCCTACTCCTCACCCTCCCTCCTGCTTCTCCTCCTCCTCCTCACCCTCCTCATCCTTTGCTCTGTGTGTGTGTGTGTGTGTGTGTGTGTGTGTGTGTGTGTGTGTGTGTGTGTGTGTGTGTGTGTGTGTGAGAGAAGTGAATAGATGTTAATAGATGTTGTTGATGTTCCCAGGTAATGACAGTGTCTCTTGGGAACGACAGTTGAAGGGAAAGTGGACGACAGTAGGTGAGGTACTTGAGGGTAAGAGAGACGCATCTTTATCTACAGACCGTCACACTATAACACTACTGTCGCGTCTCTGAACCGCCTCTGTTATCCACATGTCTAGTCACACCCACAACACATCCACACAACACATATCAGTCACACCTACCATCACAAAACACCAACCACACCCATCAACCACACATATCCACACACACCCATCACCCACACACACACCCACACACACCCACACACACCCATCACCCACCACACACCCATCACCCACACACACACCCACACACACCCATCACCCACACACACACCCACACACACCCACACCCACACCCAGCAATCATCACTCAAAATAAGAGACCTCCTCAAATGCATTACAGTAAAAGTCCTCCCCAGGTGTTGTCAGGTAGACTCGGTGTTTACTACGAGGCGTCTTATTAAACCCACACATTTATAGGTTGGGATATAGGTACCTCCATCACTGTCTACCTTACAACCTACCTCACTTGATGGCCTGTCTGTCTGTCTGTCTGTATTTCAATGTTCTCTATCTGTCTATCTCTCTCATCCGCGTTCTCCTCCCACACTCTGCCATACCTGTAAACACCTGTACTCGTATAATCAACAGTGGTGGTGACAGTACACAAACCTGAAGAACTCCCACTTTCAACACACACACACGCACTACTGCCCGAGCGACTGTGTAGTGTACTGAACGACCCTTTACTACTGAAAACTATCCTTACTACACACTTAAAACTATCCTCACTACACACTTAAAACTATCCTCACAACACACTTAAAACTATCCTCACTACACATTTAAAACTCTATTCACTACAGAGCGATGCTAATTATTGCATGTTCTTTTTGAGTTGGAAGCCGTTTTTCAAATTGACCTCCTAGTCACAGTCCTGTAACTTGACCATTGTGTCAGAAAATGACTTCTCATTGGCAAGTATTAGGTGTTACCAGGGACGCTACCCTAACGGAGATCAGGCAGGCCTACCTTCGTCTGGCGCTACGATGCCATCCAGACAAGAACCCCGACGACCCTGAAGCCACCAAGATATTCCAAAGGATACAGGCTGCGTATGTCGCTCTGAACAAAGTTCAGTGTGACCAAAATAGTTCTTAGAAGTGCGAGGAAAAGAAATCCCAAAACTGCGAGAAGAAGAGATCAAAACAAAAGCCCACTTCCCAATGCGAACCCCGGGGGACCGTGAACTTATGGGTTCACTGTTCAAGGAAGTCTTACTCCGGCCCCCAGACTCCGACACCGGGTTTCATACAGTTTTCCGAAAACTCTTCCAAGAGATTTCGTACTGGGAGATGAAAAGCAAAGAAAACACCGATAACCTGCCACCACCAAGCTTTGGAGGAAGCAACACTACATTAGAAGATGTCAATAAGTTTTATGATTATTGGACGAACTTCTCCACTAAAATGTATGTGCAGACAAATGACCACCAAGATTGGCTTCTCGTCCCCAATAAAACTCCATCAAAACACACCTTAAAATCTCTTCAACGAGATCGAAAAAAATTTAACATGGATATTCGATGTTTAGTGAAGTTCGTTAAAAAGCAAAACCAACGCTTGGTACAAGAGTGAATACAATAGCCCAGAACTCACCCTACAAGAGAGGGACCACCCGCCCCCCCCCCCCACAGTCTTATAACATCAACAACTCTCAGTGGGTCTTATACAACTTTCAAGTTTTATATTCATTTATTTATAACAACACAACACAACACAACACACACTCACTTTATTTTATTAAGGATAATTTTCACTTAACGGTTATCGATACAGCACTTTATCCGTCACGAGGAACAGACAGTGGGAGGTAGATAACACACATACACACACACACACACACACACACAGTATAAACACTAACTTTACAATAGAGGTAGGGAGGTAAACATGATAGCTCAGGGGTAGGTGAGATGGAGCAGTGTAGAGTAAACGAAGAATGTTGACGCTGCCTTCGCGCACCACCACACGTCCACACACGCTTCAGTACACACACACACACGGCCACACCCTCCACACACACACACACACACACACATACACATATATGAAGGCCTACTCACCCATACTGTTGTCTCGTTCAGTTCGTAAATATACCCAAAGATTTCTCGATTTGGCGGGGAAATTCTCTTAAGCCAACGAATTAAGAGACACAGGTACACACACAGATTATTCTCTCCCCTTCCTACTCCACATATCAAGAAGCGCTCAACACACTGACCCTCACGTCTCTCTCTGACCATCACCACGATCTCATCTGAAAATTTGGTAAGAAGCTTCTACACCATCCCCGACACCGGCTCCTACTACCACCTGAGATCCCTAGCCCGAGAATTGCTGTTCGACACCACAACCGCATCCAGCCCATACGTGCACGAACTGATCGCTATAAGAACAGCCCAGTCCCAACCATTGTAAAAATTATCAATAACTTGTAATCAACCAGTGTATTCACTCCCAGTAAACACTACTCCTTGCACTGTCACTATGTTGAAATGCACTGTAGTTTGAGCTTTTCCCCATCTAGTTATTATATATCTTAATTGTATCACTTATGTTACTTGTATATTATTTGTAAATCGAAACCCATTCCCCAAATATGTAACTGTATATTTTCAGCCTTCTGACTGCCAAGCTCAATAAACCATTAATTATTATTATTATTATTATTATTATTATTATTATTATTATTATTATTATTATTATTATTATTATAGGTACACACACACAGGTGAACACAGGTAGACAGGTACACAGACAGGTAAACAGATACAGGTGTTTTCACTTCTCTTTAACTCATTAATGTCGAATGAAGGGAAAGCAAGTCTGTAGGTATTAGTCTTTGAGAAGTTGTAGAGGGAGGGAGGGAGGGAGGGGGAGGGAGGGAGGAAGGAGGAGGGAGGAGGGAGGAAAGGCAGGGAAAGAAGAAGTAATAGGAAAAAAGATGGAAAGAAGAAAAGAGACAGATAGACAGACAGACACACAGACACGCGCACACATATTCACTCTTATGTTTAATGTAGGTCAGAGTGTCATTATGAGCAAGACAACAGCAGGTGTGCAAAGGTGAGGCTAACACGACATATGGAGATCCTCCCCCCTCCTTCTACCCCCAGACACCACGCAACACAAAACAATATAAATTAATTCACTACAACACCACAACACAATAGAACAACTCGACATCATCCACTGTGTTACTCCTCCACCTAACTGGAAGAACCAATACTACAAGAGACGACTACATAAACAACAGGCAGACTCAGAAGCAAACCTCGAAAAAATATCACCAAATTAATTAAATAATACCCATACAAGACAGCCAATGACCCTCGTGCCTCACAGGGTGGAACACACTCTTATAGTAGACTTATTTATGGAGTTGAAATGTAGAGACTATGAGAAATTTTGTTTATCAGCGACAATAAGTGTAATAATGTATTGGTAAGTAGGTCTTAGTGTTAATTTTAGGGTCTTGATGGTCTTTAGGAGGTGCTCAGGAGGTCTTAGTTTAGGGTCTTGAGGGTCTTAAGGAGGTGTTCAGTAGGTCTTAGTTTTAATTTTAGGGTCTTGATGGTCTTTAGGAGGTGTTCAGTAGGTCTTAGTTTTAATTTTAGGGTCTTGATGGTCTTTAGGAGGTGTTCAGGAGGTCTTAGTTTTAATTTTAGGGTCTTGAGCGTCTTTAGGAGGTGTTCAGGAGGTTTTAGTTTTTAGGTTTTTGGTTTACGATTTTTGTTTTTGTTTGACGCTAAATTTTAAAAATAAGGTTATTCTCTCTGTAGCTGTTGGCAGGAGAATGTAAAACACACACACACACACACACACACACACACACACACACACACACACATAACACATCATTTACGTGGTAATCTCCTAACATTATCACCCACAATAAAGGTCTAATTTCATGTATATAATGATTACTATGACCACAGAGACATTGTAGGTGGCAGGTGAGTCAATTCGCTAGTGTGTGTACCTGAGTGGGGTGAGGGAAGGGGATGAGGGGGTGAGGGAGGGGGGTGAGGGAAGCGGGGGCATTAGTCATCAACAGGTGTATATCTCACGACAGATAACTTCAAAAACTGTGTTATTCTTGATGTGTTAAAATTACTATAAGTTATCAGTGCATGATGTTCGTGAGTATTGTAGGTTGTGACGTCATGATGTTCGTGAGTATTGTAGACTGTTGTAGGTTGTGACGTCATGATGTTCGTGAGTATTATGTAGACTGTTGTAGGTTGTGACGTCATGATGTTCGTGGTATTATTATAGGCTGTAGGTTGTGACGTCATGATGTTCGTGAGTATTGTAGACTGTTGTAGGTTGTGACGTCATGATGTTCGTGAGTATTGTAGAC
Source organism: Homarus americanus (assembly GCF_018991925.1). Taxonomy (NCBI): domain Eukaryota; kingdom Metazoa; phylum Arthropoda; class Malacostraca; order Decapoda; family Nephropidae; genus Homarus; species Homarus americanus. The sequence continues at coordinate 431,840 of NW_024714177.1, read as the reverse complement.
TGTTGTAGGTTGTGACGTCATGATGTTCGTGAGTATTGTAGACTGTTGTAGGTTGTGACGTCATGATGTTCGTGAGTATTGTAGACTGTTGTAGGTTGTGACGTCATGATGTTCGTGAGTATTGTAGACTGTTGTAGGTTGTGACGTCATGATGTTCGTGAGTATTGTAGACTGTTGTAGGTTGTGACGTCATGATGTTCGTGAGTATTGTAGGTTGTGACGTCATGCAGGTGTGTTTTTATGTTAATTAGGAGGTGATAATAGACTTCAGGTAGACAGGTAAGGATACAAGCACAGGTATAAAGGTTTGAGAATGATAATGCCACTTAATTATTACTCAGGATTATTATAAGTACTGCTTGAGTCATATTACCTAACCTAACCCAACCCTCGATATAACGGACTTTCCTCCTCATCTTGTCCATTATATAGAGGTTTTAATGTTAGTAAAAATAGAAGAATCAGCCATCTTGTTTACCTTGCAGCTACATGTAGGACGGTGGCGCCATCCTTATCAGTGAGGTCAAGTGTGTGTTTGGAGTGTTTCCTGAGGTACTTGAGTGTGTCCAGGTGACCGAGAGCGGCAGCATCGTGGAGGGGTGTGGCGCCAACATCACACTTCATCACCTGTCGCTGCCCCTGATCCTCCAGCAGGAAGCGAAGGATGTGTAGGTGTCCTCCCCGAGCAGCGTAGTGTACACAGGTGGCTCCCTGTAGGTCCCGGGCGCAGGGGTTAAGACGACTCTGTTTGGCCAAGTCCTGCAGGTACTCCAGGTCCCCGAGGCGACAGGCGAGGAGGGTGGTGGAGGTGATGTCGTCTTTGGGCAACACGTGGACCAATGTTGACTTGAGGGACTCCAGATGGTGATCATTACGAAGAAGAGAACTCAGAACCTCCCGTTTAGCACCGCGTCCTACTTGACTAATTTCACAGTAAGTATGATTGCTACTGTTACTACTGCTTCTACTGCTTCTACTGCTGCTACTGCTGCTACTGTTTCTCTGCTGTTTGGTGTCATGACTTGTGAGGCTGTTGGTGTCAAAGCTGTCCTCAACATCCTCATAAGTGTGTGACGAACCAACACTTCCCTGACAGCCGCAGGAACAATTCAACTCATTGTAATAATTTGATCCCAAGTCACCATCAGGAGGCGGTGGTGGTGGTGGCGGATGCAATTGCTTCCGGAGACTCAGCGGCGGGGGACCTGAAGCCACTGAAATAAAATATGGATTGACGTAGGTATTGGTTCTTCTCTCTCCTGGCTTGTTTACTTGAGCGAAGTCTGTGTACTCGAAGTCAGAAGAGTCCTCGTCTTTGGTGCTGGATCCCCCATAGATGCTCTTCCCCGCCGTGTTGAACCTCATCGTCCCATCGTCGTCACTCGTCTCGTTCTCGTGTCCTTCATGGCGGCAGCTCCAGTCATCACCGCAGCTTGACGCCTCACACACAGACACACTTGAGTTCTTGGCGGTCATCTGGATCCAGGTAGCGATGTTGGTCTTCCAGTGAACACTCTTCTTGGGTCGCCATGCTGGTTTATGAACACGACCTGTAAGGCGAGGACTTTCTTTACCTAGACGAGACTTAAGAGTTCCCAGAGCCAGTTTAGGACTATCACGACCAGTAGCCTTACGTAGTTGGGGACTCTTAATGGTCACTTTAGGACTACGGACTCTCAGCCTCGGACTACTGATCTTTGAACCAACTACTTCTTTCAGTACAGGACTCTGGCACCTTAGGACTCGAGGACTATGACTCATTAGTTTAGGACTCTGTTTTCCTCTTATGAGTGGAGGACTTCTTGCCCGAGGGTCCTGGTCCCCCCAGCCGTCCACCGTGACCTTCCATCCTCCGGGAGCAGGACTTCTCGGCCTACAGGAACGCCTTATAGCCACTCTAAGGACCTCACCAGCTAGATCCCTCTTGCTCTTGAGTTCATTGGTGCCTCGCCAGTAGCCGAGGATGTGCTTAAAGTTCTCCAAGTCGCCAGGACCCGGAGACACCATCCTCTCTAAACTCCCAGGGAAAATTGTTGTGTTGTACACCATTGTGACCTTGGGAGAACTGTCGTCGGTGTAGGTTAGGTTAGGTTAGGTTAGGTTAGGTTGACTTGAATCAGACACCAGTAGCAAACTTGTCCACACCGTGTTGTCGGTGTGGACAAGTAGTAGTTATAAAAGGAATTTCTCAAACTACTATACGGTCATTCGTCTTGACTTCACAGGTAACACTACAGTCCCCTTCATCATCATCATCATCATCATCATCATCATCATTAACCTTAGTATGAGCGACACAAACACCTAGATTCTATAAACCAGTGACTGCATCTTTTTTCGGTCGGTTAGTTTCCAGTAATTCACACTTTAGCTTTCATCTACATCACTGCCAGAGATCTAAGAACACTTGATTACTTTCTTATATTCAAGTTATGGGAGATATTCTGTTTAATGGGTCTTATTTATCAATCAATCAACCAACCCAATCAATCAATTCAATTAATTTTCTTTATATTAACCACAAACTTTTACCACCAGTTGAAGCTTAAAGGGAAATAAATCACAAATTCTTACAGATAAACATCTCTACAGTGTCCCCTTGAGTGGCAGGATCGTGTGACCTTTGACGCCATAACACAACACACGTCTCACAGTCCTCGCTTATAGATGTTTTCATGTCAATTGATAGTCGTTCGTAGTATTACAAGTGTCTGGTATCGCTGAGTACCTCCTTCCTCAAACACAGCCATTATAGGTCACGTACGGGTCACCACAGTAGTTAACATAGTCATCACAGGTCGCCACAGTAGTTAACATAGTCATCACAGGTCGCCACAGTAGTTAACATAGTCATCACAGGTCGCCACAGTAGTTAACATAGTCATCACAGGTCGCCACAGTAGTTAACATAGTCATCACAGGTCCCCACAGTAGTTAACATAGTCATCACAGGTCCCCACAGTAGTTAACACAGCAACGAATCAAAGAAAATCATTTAACTAAAGGATAAAAACTGCCAACAAGACCCTGGGTATTGCCAGTGCCAACAAGACCACGTAACAGTGCCAATCAGACCACGTGTCAGTATCGTAACAGGAGGAAGACACGGGAGGAAGACACGGGAGGAAGCCAGGACCACCAACACACCCCCACCCGGCCTGAGAGTTACACTAAACACTTCACAACACCGCTACTACCATCGTCTTCCCAGGGTTGCCAGGGGTTGCTATACTTTACGTCTCCATTCATGATTTTTTGTGCTTGGATTCCTTGCTTGTATATCATTTATATAAACTAATTGATGATTTATTAATGACTCTCTCAAGGTTTTGTTTATTTACGAGTTAGATATATGACTCTGATGGTTCTTATCGAGTGAAAGTTTTTAATACATTTTACTGTAATATCCACAACAACAACAACAACAACAACCATTATTACCACCAGCAACAACAACAAGCACCACCTCCAAAACAACAACAACAACCACCACTACAACCTACAAGAACACCTTCCTCAAAATAAACACAAATGACAAGACAATTACCTAATACACCATAAATAACTCTTCAATAACCTACATAAAGGTCGGGATAATGACAGTAAATAACTAATGGTTCTCTTTACAGGCCGCCACCTTGAACAGCGGAGAGAGAGAGAGAGAGAGAGAGAGAGAGAGAGAGACATAGTGGTGGTGAGAGCTGCGTGTGTCCCTCCCTCGGTAACACTGCCGCCTCAGGTGTACCTGTACCTTAAACCAGGTGATGTACTGTATGTAGAGCAACTTTCCATTCTTCTTGACTCATATTAACACAAGAATATTCCAATAATTATAACTAAACTTAAAGACTCGCGCTGTTATAAGGATCAGGGAGAAACGATGATAATAATGACGGTATTTCTCCTCTAATGAATAACTTTTGTTCCTTCTTAAAACATTTCAGAAGCTTTATTTCCTCGGCATAATGATACATCAATAACTCTGTTTGTGTTCTTGGTGAAATAGTTCAAAAGAATTAAAAACAATAACATATAATAGATCTATTTTGGTCATATTTCTCTTTCTGTTGAATTTCCCGTTTTTCATACTGTTGTGTCTGTTGTAATAACGGTGACTGTTGAACACCTGCGTCAGGTAGGTACTGTGCGTGGAATTAATTACCTGAGAGAATCAAGTAAGTCCGTGGAATTAATTATGTTGGGATAGGATGAAGTAAACAGGTGTAATTAATTAGCCGTCAAGCAGGTAGGTGTAATTAATTACCTGTGATGTATTCTGACTGACAGCCACGACACTCTGTAACCTAACACACGCCAGATGGTCCTCCTGACGCAATGGGTGAAGGGAGGGAGGGAGGGAGGGAGGGAGGGAGGAGGGGAGGCAAGAGGGAGAGAGGAAGGGTGTATAAATGGTTAATCACTTACCTCGATTATTAATGACAATTTCTAGTTTCAAGAAAAATTAACAAACACACAGTGAACTGATGAACCAATGTTGTTGTTGTTATTATTATTATTATTAATATTATTATTATTATGGATCACCTAAACAATAGTCACCCTTGCTTATTTCACCTTAAAACACACACACACAGGAGGGTCCGTACAGCTACCTCGACCTCGTAACACACTCATAAAAACACTGTTACTCAAGGTGTAATGGAGACTCACTGGCTTGACCTGCCCCCTCAACCCTCCCCTCAGTCCCTACACCTCCCCGGCAGTGGCTACACCTCAACCCTCCCCTCAGTCCCTGCACCCCCTCACCCTCCCCTCAGTCCCCACCCTCCCCTCCCTCAGTCCCTACACCCCCCCTCAAGTCCCCAGTCCCCCCCCCCCCCCCCGGCAGTGGCTACACCCCCAACCCTCCCCTCAGTCCCTGCACCCCCCTCAACCCTCCCCTCAGTCCCTACACCCCTCAACCCTCCCTCAGTCCCTACACCCCCTCCCCGGCAGTGGCTACACCCTCCTCAACCCTCCTCAGTCCCTACACCCCCTCAACCCCCCCTCAGTCCCCACACCCCCCCTCCCCGGCAGTGGCTACACCCTCAACCCTCCCTCAGTCCCTGACCCCCTCAACCCTCCCTCAGTCCCTACACCCCCCTCAACCCTCCCTCAGTCCCCACCCCCCCTCCCCGGCAGTGGCTACCCTCCTCAACCCTCCCTCAGTCCCTACACCCCTCCCTCAGTCCCTACACCTCCCCGGCAGTGGCTACCTGGTCACAAACCCTCCCCTCAGGGCAGTGGCTGACAACCATAAACACTGACGGAGACAACAGGTTAATCACCCCCAAACTGGTGATGTAAACAAACACCAGACTGGCTCCTTACTGTACACTACGTCTAGGAGATAACAGTTGAAATGGCGTCCAAATTAGCCTGAGACTCTACTGTAATTTTAAAATCTATTCTCTCATGTGTAGCGACTGGGAGGGGAGGAGGGAGGAGGAGAGGAGGGGGAGGGAGGGAGAGGAGGGGAGGGAGGGAGAGAGGAGATTCTATGTGAATCCTGTCACTCTTGATGGAAGAAGACGAGGGAGGAGGAGGAGGCACAAGGCCCTCTCTCTCTCCTTCCTTCCTCCCCCCCACCACAATGGCCGCCTGGGGGGGTGTTCGTCCAGCAGCTGTTGTGGGGAGGGAGGTGTACCCTCACCTGCCAGTATCCGTCAGTTACCTCGTTACTTACTGAGGTGGTTATTGAAGGAGGTGGTGGTGGTAGTAATGGTGGTGATGGTGGTGATGGTGGTGGTGGTGGTGATGGTGGTGATGGTGGTGATGGTGGTGATGGTAGTGATGGGTGGTGGTGGTGGTGGTGGTGGTGGTGATGGTGGTGATGGTGGTAGTGATGGTGGTGGGACGGATGATGGGCTGTCACCATACTCACCACAGTAACTATCATCTTCATTCACTCCTACCACTATTACCATCACTACTACCACCAAGCCTTTCAACTGACAACTATCATCATCACTACCATCACCAACACTTTCAACCACCAACACCATCATAAACAACATCCATAACGGGAAGGTGTCACTCCCCTCCCCTCATTAACACACGACTCTCTCTCTCTCTCTCTCTCTCTCTCTCTCTCTCTCTCTCTCGTTTCTGCTGCGTTAACCGTTGTCACCGTCGCCTCACATCCGGGTAATATTGTCAAACATTTAGATCACCAAAACAACTTTGATCAATGAGGGAAAGTGACGAGTGCTAATACATACACAGACACACATGTACACACAGACATATACACACACAGACATACATAGACATACATATAGATACACTCACATAGACAAAGATGCACACACTACCGGAATCAATAGCATTAGTTGGAAGGAAACATTAGTGAGTTAAAGTGAGACACAAAATGTAATCATAAAAAGGAAATTTCATGATGGACTTTCCTAAAACATCCGGGGAAATTTCTCACGCTTGTCCACCATAGATGAGTCGCCTTGTTTATTTCTCATCATCATTATTGTCTTTTTCTAACTCTCTTTTAATCTTTGGGTTTCTCTTTATTTCTTCTTATTATTGTCTCTCTCAATCTTTCTTTTACTACTTTATATTTCTCATCATTAATCTCTCTCTCTCTTTACAGAAAACGAGACTCAAAACGTATGAGAGAAAACGATACAAACATTATGGCTAACTATACTAAACCTGTCTAGTTGCGCATCATGAGAGATATCTCACGTAAAAAAATATAATTAGTTCATTCTTCATATTTAAACGATTATTAGACAATATGAGAGCCTCTTAGTGGTATAATCCGGTATAATACTTCTAATAACACAGTAATATAATTATCAAGGAGAACAGGACCACAACATAGTAAGTCTTTATAATTTCTTAACCCTCATTGATTATGTATACTTGAGTATAATAATATATACATAATTATATACAGTATACTCGTGTGTAGTGATATGCAATTATGTATACTTGGAATGTATACTTGAATGAATCGCCGATCTTTTCCCTGAGTATTAATTGCCAATCATTCCCCAAGTATGAATCACCAATCTTATTTCCTTGTGAATGAATCGCCAATCGTTCCCTGTATACGAGTCATCCAATCTTTCCTACGTATGAATCACCAATCCTCTTCACGTATAAACACTTATATAGAGATTAGATAAAGATCAATTGGTACAAGGTTATTTTACTTATTATTTTTCTCTATTTCTGTTCAATATGGGGCGAGGGAGGGACTGGCGTAGGTAATGTTATGTTTGTTATTATTGATGATGTTGCTGTTATTATTATTGTTTCTTTTGTTATTGTTTTTTATGTTATTGTTATTGGTGTTATTGTTGTTGCTATTATTATTATCATTATTATTATTTGACAAGGGAGAGAGAGAGAGACTGTGTGTGTGTGTGTGTGTGTGTGTGTGTGTGTGTGTGTGTGTGTGTGTTCTCGTAAAAATAAAAATTAATTAAACTGGTCCAGGTATTTCAAGGTGTTATGTAATGGTGTTGGTAATAAGGTGGGTCGACTGGCCAAGGTGGGTCGACTGGCCAAGGTGGGTCGACTGGCCAAGGTGGGGAATAAGAGAGAGAGGATCTTCACTACTGGTCACGTTTATGTGTTCTGGTGGTTCATTGGTCTCACGGTGACGACTGAACCTGGACTGACTGAACTGACTGAACTGAGCCCAACTTAACTGTAATTGAACCCAACTTAACCTAACTGACTGTAACTAAACCAAACCTGACTTACTGTAACTGAGCCTAACTTAACTGTAATTGAACCTAACTGACTGTAACTAAACCGAACCTGAACTGACTGAACTGAGCCTAACTTAACTGTAATTGAACCTAACTGACTGTAACTAAACCGAACCTGAACTGAGCCTAACTTAACTGTAATTGAACCTAACTGAACCTTACTTACTGTAACTGAAGCTAACTGCAATTGAACCTAATTTAACTGAACCTAAGCTTGACTTAACCTGACTTAACTGAAGCTAACTTAAGTGAACCTAACTTAAATCACCTAAAGTCATCTAAAGTCACCTCAATCACCTCAGATCAAAGTAAAGCATCTCAAGTCATTTCAAATCACCTCTAGTCATCTAAAATCCCTCTCAGGTCATCTCACATCATTTCAAATCACCTCAGACCAAAGGAAAGCGTTTTAAGTCATCTCAAATCACTCTCCAGTCATCCCACATCACTTCAAATCACCTCAGATCACACGAAATCATCTCAAATCACCTCAAGTCATCTCAGTACAAACTTTCAGATGAAACAGGTGAGTCATGCCTATATTTTGCAAGACTAATTAACAGGTACGAAGCCAAGGTGAAATAGGTGCAATTACATGATGTTGCAAGTTAATGAAGATACTCATAAGGAATTAATTAAGACACCTGAGAAATTAGTAAGATTAATGAACAATAAAGTACTGTACTAATGATTTATTAATAAAGTACTAATGATGGTCAAATATTAATAACAAGAAAAAAGAGAAGAAAGAATGAATGAAAAAAAATAAGATATAAGCAAGAAAATTAAAAAAAATAATGAAAACATGAAACAAAAACAAGAAAAAAGAAAAAAAGAAGAAGAAAACAAGAAAAAATAATGAAAAAATACGACAAAACAAAAACACATGAAACAAAAAACAACAAAAGACAAAAAATAAATAAATATTCGACATAAACAACAAAAAAGAAGAAAAATAATGAAAAATACAAGACAGGAAATTCTTCAGCACACAAAGTCGAGGACAAGATGGAGGAAAGAAGAAGTAGGTCACCTGATACTCTAATTAAGCCCAGGTGTTAAAAGGTGTACCTGGCAGTAAGAGGATCATTAATCACTAACAAACACAAGATACGCAAACTTGTATTACTCAATAAACATAAAAAAAGACCTAAAGACGAAATGAAACACAAATAAAAGCCAAAATCAATAAACAAAAGTCTATACACGTAAAAAAAATAAAAAATAAACAATACCTGGCAACTCCTCTTTGTTTATCATCTAATATATCAACAAAAAATAAATCTCAAACTGGTAAACAAACAATAAAAAACAATATCAACTTTTACTGAACAATAACAAAAGGAGGTGAACAGGTCTCGACACTCTAACGTCACATCAGATCACGAGTGGCAACCAGAGGAGAGATATACTCCATGAAAAGGTCAAGGGAAGAAAGAACGTCTATCATAGGACAAAAAACGAGAACAGCGAGGAAAAAACGAGGGAGACGAGGAAAAAACGAGGAAAAAAACGAGGGAGACGAGGAAAAAACGAGGAAAAACTAGGAAAAAGTGGAAAAAACAGCACAAAATGAAGGAAAAAAGAAGGAAAACTAGGAAAAGCCGGTAAACATACGGAAAAAATAGAAAAACGGGACAAAAAATGAAAAACTAGGAAAAATGAGGAAAAAAACGTGAAGCTAAGCAAAAAAAAAATATTGCTTTCAGTGTATGGAGACGAAAGAAGCAGACAAGCAGTGACTGGATGAAGGAAGCAGACAGCGAGCAACTACTGCATGAAGGAAGCAGACAGCAAGCAATGACTGCATGTAGGAAGCAGACAGCAATCACTTAATTTATCCCAGAAGCAGACATCAAACAACTATTGCATGAAGGAAGCAGACAGCAATCACTTAATTTATCCCAGAAGCAGACATCAAACAAATATTGCATGAAGGAAGCAGACAGCGAGCAGCTACTGCATAAATAAACAAACGAACCAAGTGACAAGACGAGATGACAACTGAGAACAAGATAGAGCAAGAGGTGAAGACAGAAGCCGCCGAGTGGTAGAAGTAAACAAACAAAAATGAAAGATAAAGGAACGGCGAAAACAGAGGAAAGGAAATACCAACAGACAGCAACAGACATTAACAGATAACAAAAGAAAAACCCCCCCAGAGATTAACGGACAACAGATATTAACAGACAATAGCAGAGATTAACAGACAATAGCAGATATTAACAGACAACAACAGAGATTAGCAGACAACAGAGATTAAGAGACGACAACAGACATTAACATACAGTACAACATACTTTTAACAGACAACACCAGACCACAAAACAGACCTTTAACAGACATCAGAATCCTAGTTTAACAGACAGGAACAAACACCAACGGGACAACAGACGACAACAGACTCGTAAAAGACAAAACAGCTCAAAGTTGGCAGGGTCTGTATCCTACAAAAACAGGAACGAACAGAAAGTGAGAGCATCAAGGTCTCTCTCTCTCTCTCTCTCTCTCTCTCTCAGGTCAGGTTAGATGAGGTTAAATTCACCCATAACCACAGTCATCATGAGCCAGATGCAGCAGTACCCTAACACCACTTAACCCGACCTTCAGCTCCCAGGATAAACACAGCTGACGGGATAACACTGACATACTTACCTCACGGCGTCCCACAAGGCATGAGTCCCCTTCAGATACCCACACAAGTGTTGAGAGATCGCCTTAGAGGTCATTGCGCAACAGAACGACCAGCTCCATGTGCAAAAGAACGACCCTCCCTTCCATGAGCAATAGAACGACCCCCCTCTATCCCATGCTCAGGAGAATGACCGCTCTCTCCGATGGGCAATAGAACGACCCCCTCCTCCCACGGGCAAAACAACGACCCCTCTCAATATAGGCAATAGAACGACCCCCCATGGAAGTATAGTCCACTTTGATAGGTCAACGGGTGATCATTCAGAACGGCTGAGGCAAGAGATCAGTTAACAATAGGAAACAGAGTCAATCAGAACAGTTGGTGGTGACCTTTTTAAATTGTCAAGGTAAATCAGAGTATCTTGTGAGTATATTTCGCCTATCAGAACTACACACAATTACAGTTATCTCCTGAGTATGCAGATTCACAGCTAATCAGATGATGGGAAGGCCTTAACCATCAGGATAATTCACAAGGTATTTGATCCTGCCGATCAGAATATTAAAGAAAATTCTGAACTAATGTTGTAAAGTCAATCAGAAAATACTCATATTAGCTAGTGGTTATGACGTTACCAATCAGGACAAACCCATCAGAAACCCTCAGATCATATATTAGTAGCCATCAGAACATTCCACAAACAACCTGATTTGTAATGACGGATTCTACCATACAGGGGAAATTGCCTATAATCAGAAAAACTGTCACTCCCGGCATGACCAATCAGGACAACCCATCAGACCACTTAAGAAAAACTGGTCCTGACTGTGTCCTCAAAACCTTCACTACGTCAGCCTCTTGCACCACACCTACTGAATATGGAGAGTCAGGTGTGTAACGCAGCAGGTGTGTAACGCAGCAGGTGTGTAACGAAGCAGGTAGGTTACTGATCAGGTATGTAGAATGTTTGGTAAGTCAGGTTTATAAACAATTAGATATACTAACACTCAGGTATATTAGCCAGCCACACCACCTCACCTGGCCACAGTGTTTAATAATGTACTTAAGTAACATAAGCTCTCTATTGCAACAAACAACAACGCCTCTAAACCAACACCAACGTTCTATTGCAACAAACCTTAGCATCACTATAACCTACCCTTGCAACAAACTCACCTGAGCCACTATAACCTTCCCTTGCAACAAACTCACCTGCGCCACTATAACCTACCCTTGCAACAAACTCACCTGAGCCACTATTACCTACCCTTGCAACAAACTCACCTGCGCCACTATAACCTACCCTTGCAACAAACTCACCTGCGCCACTATAACCTGTCCACAACTTTCCCGGGAGAGTCATTAAGGCAGGTGACCTTTACTCTACCTGTCCTTCTCTTAATTATGTTGTTTATTGGTCAAGATTTATACTGGATTATGTATTTATGTTTAGCTCTGTCTGTCTGTCTGTCTGTCTGTCTGTCTGTCTGTCTGTCTGTCTGTCTGTCTGTCGTGTCCTTGTTATGACTCTTTAAAATGCAGTTGTCGAAAGGTGTTTATTGTTTATTAAAGGAAAATAATAACAAAAACAACAAAAATAAACAAAAACATTAAATAAAACTAAACAAAAATATTATAAAAACTTTAAAGATAAGGAAACCTAAAACAGGACGATAATAAATAAGGGAATAAGATAAGATAATTAGAATTTAACCCTCCGAGGACGATGATTTAACAATAACATTCAAGATAAAGAAATATCATCAATAACAAATTAACTGAATAACATCATCAACACGACAAGGAGGAGAACACAAACTTGTAGCCATAAGACAGATGGACAGACATTCACTACAGCCATTAACCCGAATAATGAACAGGAGAAAAAAACGATAAATAAAATAGTAAATAAACACAAGTGAAAGTGATTAAAGATAAGAAAGATAAATACTGAACGATGATGATTATTAATAAGAGGAACAGTTAGCACACCTGAGTATAAACCAGGACAGGTGCGCAGTTATTAACAACAAAAAATAACTGCTAATCAGTCCACCAAGGCGGCAGTAAAACCTAGATCAATTATCTTAGGGAAAAAAACAATATTTGCATCATTAATAAAAACAAGTTTATTATTGTGTATTATTAAAAAAAATTAGAAGATAGTTACTGAATGCTGGTAAACAAACACACACAGAAACAAACACACACAGAAACAAACACACACAGAAACAAACACACACAGAAACAAACACACACAGAAACAAACACACACAGAAACAAACACACACACAAACAAACACACACACAAACAAACACACACAAAAGACAGACACTCGTGTAAGTCTCGTCGGCTTCTTCCGGATCCATGGAGATTTAGACTCTTTGAGGACGATGATTTAACCCTTTAAACACTATGATTTAACCCTTTGAGGACGATGATTTAACCCTTTGAGAACGATGATTTAACCCTTTGAGGACGATGATTTAACCCTTTAAACACTATGATTTAACCCTTTGAGGACGATGATTTAACCCTTTGAGAACGATGATTTAACCCTTTGAGGACGATGATTTAACCCTTTAAACACTATGATTTAACCCTTTGAGAGACGATGATTTAACCCTTTGAGGACGATGATTTAACCCTTTGAGGACGATGATTTAACCCTTTGAGGACGATGATTTAACCCTTTAAACATTATTATTTAACCCTTAAGAGGACGATGATTTAACCCTTTGAGAACGATGATTTAACCCTTTGAGGACGATGATTTAACCCTTTGAGGACGATGATTTAACCCTTTGAGGACGATGATTTAACCCTTTGAGGACGATGATTTAACCTTTGAGGACGATGTTTAACCCTACTATTATTTAACCCTTTGAGGATGATGATTTAACCCTTTAAACACTATGATTTAACCCTTTGAGGATGATGATTTAACCCTTTGAGGACGATGATTAACCCTTTGAGGACGATGATTTAACCCTTTGAGGGATGACCTTTGAGGACGATTTAACCCTTTGAGGACGATGATTTAACCCTTTGAGGACGATGATTTAACCCTTTGAGGACGATGATTTAACCCTTTAAACACTATGATTTAACCCTTTGAGGATGATGATTTAACCCTTTGAGGACGATGATTTAACCCTTTGAGGACGATGATTTAACCCTTTAAACACTATGATTTAACCCTTTGAGGATGATGATTTAACCCTTTAAACACTATGATTTAACCCTTTGAGGATGATGATTTAACCCTTTAAACACTATGATTTAAGTGAGGTCTCATATAGTTAACCTCGACAAGTACACAATCAGGAGTAAAGGTTGAATGTAAACAATGATGGAGTGCTTTAAGGGGGGGGGGGGGTTGATTGTAAGTTGTGTGGGTGAATAATGTAAGCGCACACACACACACGCACACGCACACGCACACACACACACACGCACACGCACACGCACACACACGCACACGCACACGCCACTGGTCAGGAAGGTCACTCAATCTCTCTCTTATAACAGTCCAACAAACCTTGACTTATACTACTAATATATTGTGAACGGAAGAACACTAACGACAGTAACAGTAACACCAACACTAACACCAACAGTAACAGTAACACCAACAGTAACAGTAACACCATTATCAGTAACAGTAACGGCATCAACAATAACACAACTTTTTAGTAAGGTTCAATTATAACATATGAGAGGTTCAGATGACTCTTGGTATAAGGTTTAATTCCAGGTGACAATAACCTCTTGACGAAGGTTCAATTTCAAGATTTTGTGAACCCTACAATAAGGTTTGTTTATTGAACCCTGATGAACCCTGCAACACGAGGTTCAATACAGGGTTAAAACACACACACACACACACACACACACACACACACACACACACACACTCTCCCTGGCATCAATTAAATTTCGTGTACAGGTGAGCTAAGGTAACACAGGTAGACAGACGGTGAATTCATTGCACTGTTTCTTATGCTAATGCCGAATCACCATAAACTGGCCCGTAAATTCATGCACGCCCTAACAGACGCGTAGTGCATGAACTGACCTTAAAACCTTTCGAAAATTTCCTAACCAGAACAGATAGGTAGAAGAGCTCTGAAAACAACATACAAAAAATATGGTGGATTTGTAATGTTTTTGTTTCTTGTTTATATATCATGATAAAATAGGCATAAAAACAAGAGAAAACCCCTCGAGGAAAAGACTCTTCCATCATTACAAGATAAAAGACGGTAAGACAAGGCGGGTGTGGGAGGTTGCAACACGCATACACGATCTTTACGACTGCAAGCGTCTGGTGGTGGGGGTGGGGGTGGGTGGGGTGGGGTGGCTGGGGTGGGTAGTGGTGGGTGGGGTGGGTGGTGGTGGGGGCTGGGGGTGGGTAGTGGTGGTGGGGGGTGGGTAGTGGTGGTGGGGGGGTGGTGGGTAGTGGGTGGTGTGGTAGGGTGGTGGGGTGGGGGAGGTGGTGGGGTGGTAGTGGTGGGGGTGGTTGGGGTGGTAGTGGTGGTGGGGTGGGGGAGGGTGGTGGGGGTAGAGGCCTTCATACACGATGGTTGGGCGCGGCTCCTCCTCTCCCTGCCCCCCTCTCCTCCTTATCCCCACACCCCCTTCTGCCCCTGGTTCACTCTGAGAAGGGCATGTTTGTGTCCTACCCACGCACATGAATACTTATACACGCCTCCGTCATGCACCAACCCCGTGTGTACACGCCTCCGTCATGCATCCACCCCTGTGTGTACACGCCTCCGTCATGCACCAACCCCTGTGTGTACACGCCTCCATCATACACCAACCCCTGTGTGTACACGCCTCCATCATGCACCCACCGCCGTAGGTGCACACGACGCCACGCACGCCCGTACATAACTACGGATACATTTTCATGGTCAAATCTCTTATACACAATTACATGTCCAGGAAGCCATGTACACGTTTTTCACCAGTCATCTACGTGTAATTTAGATGTACATGAATCTAATAGCAATGTACACCATGACGATACGTGTCTCTCTAGTGAGAAGTGAACATCAGGACTACACACACATGTCCAGATGACCATGGACACATTTCCAACTCTACGAGGATTTGTATACATGCCAGGCGACCATAATCACATTTCCAAGCATCCAGCCATACATACATACATACATGTCCAACTGATAACGCACACGTGTCCAGGTGGCTATGTACACATATCCCAAGTCATGAACACATTTCAATGCTTATCACTTACGTACACATGTCTCAAGTGGTCACGAATGCACTTCCACACACACACACACACACACACACACACACACACACACACACACACAAAGGTTCATGACTCGTGTATCAGGAGAATGTAAACAACACAGTCCCGCAGATAGAGGAGTTAAAAAGACCCGCCCACAAGTTCTGGTCATGCACAGGTACAAGTTCTGGTCATGCACAGGTACAAGTTCTGGTCATGCACAGGTACAAGTTCTGGTCATGCACAGGTACAAGTTCTGGTCATGCACAGGTACAAGTTCTGATCATGCACAGGTACAAGTTCTGGTCATGCACAGGTACAAGTTCTGGTCATGCACAGGTACAAGTTCTGGAGGTACAATGCACAGGTACAAGTTCATACACAGGTACAAGTTCTGGTCACGCACAGGTACAAGTTCTGGTCATGCACAGGTACAAGTTCTGGTCATACACAGGTACAAGTTCTGGTCACGCACAGGTACAAGTTCTGGTCATACACAGGTACAAGTTCTGGTCATACACAGGTACAAGTTCTGGTCACGCACAGGTACAAGTTCTGGTCATGCACAGGTACAAGTTCTGGTCACGCACAGGTACAAGTTCTGGTCACGCACAGGTACAAGTTCTGGTCATGCACAGGTACAAGTTCTGGTCATGCACAGGTACAAGTTCTGGTCATACACAGGTACAAGTTCTGGTCATGCACAGGTACAAGTTTTGGTCATACACAGGTAGAAGTTCTGGTCATGCACAGGTACAAGTTCTGGTCATGCACAGGTACAAGTTCTGGTCATGCACAGGTACAAGTTCTGGTCATGCACCGGTACAAGTTCTGGCCTCACACACACACCTGGGCTGTTCTCCTTACCCAAAGGTCGAAAACTAGCGACGACAATCTTGCTGCGGCAGGTGACTTGTGCAACACTCACCACCAATAATGGCAACAACGAGACTACAATATTGCAACACGACAATGACAATCAATTATTTAAGTACACTGTGCAACATGGTAATGATCTGATACGGAGCTTAATAGTGAAATCAAGACTCTTGCAATTAAAATCCGGGATTCTCAGAGGTATTTAAGTGAAAATTTCCCTCTTACTTACAGGTGTAAGAACATATCTGATTGGCTGTTTCTCAGAGGTCATAGGTTAAATTTTTCCCCTTAATAAGATATCAGAACGTATCTGATTGGCAGACTTATTTTCATTTGTCCAAACAAATTATTTTTCTCATAACTACAAACTATTAGGAACTGACTGACTTAAAATGACCCTATAATTACCCTGAGACTCTACATTAACTAGAGACGTTCACTTAGTATTAGTTAAGTGAATCTGAGGTTTGGTAGACTCCTGAGTCCAAGTCCTGAGTCCAAGCTGATTGAGTCCAAGGAAAGGAAGGAGGAAGTAGAGAAGGTGAACAGCCAGACATGTCGATCGAGGTCTTGGAAGGAGATAAGACGAGAGAGAGAGAGAGAGAGAGAGAGAGAGAGAGAGAGAGAGAGAGAGAGAGATCAGAAGGTAAAATGAAACCAAACTGATAAAGATAATATTTTGATTATTTCTGACATGACTCGAAGGATTTCCCATCTTCTACGGCTGACCATCTCCAGGGGGAGGGGGAGGAGGATAGGAGGAGAGAGGAATAGGGGAGAGGGGGGAAGGGATGAGAGGGGAAAGAAGGGGAAGATATGGAGGAAGAAGGGAGAGAGAGGGGAAACCGGAAGGGGTAAGAGGGGGGAGGGAAGGGGTAAGAGGGGAGGGAAGGGGGAAGAGGAGAGAAAGAAGGAGGAAAGAGGGGGTGTGAGGGGGTAAGGGAGAGAAGAAGGGGAAGAGGGGGTTGGGGGGAGGTGGGATGACAAATGCCTGACGTAGGAGGAACCTTTAAGAGATTCTTGACTCCGCTCACTACACCACTTTCCCTTTCAGACCAACGAGGGCGGGTGTGTCTACCTAGCTGCTCGCCTCCACCCTCTTCCTCTCCTCCTCCTCTTCCTCTCCTCCTCCCATCTATTTCTTCTCCCCCTCCTCCCCCTCCTCCTCCTCTTCCTCTTCACTATTTCATCCCATCTAATCCTTCTCCTCTCTGTTCTCCTCCTTCCTATCCTCCACCCCTTCTTCCCTTGCCACTTCTCCTCCTCCTCCTCCTTCTTCTTCTCCTCTTTCTTCTCCTCCTCCTCCTCCTTCTTCTTCTCCTCTTTCTTCTCCTCTTTCTCCTCCTCTTTCTTCTTCTCCTCCTCCTTCTCCTCCTCCTTTTTCTCCTCCTCCTTCTTCTTCACCTCCTTCTTCTCCTCCTCCTCACTTATCTTCATTCTTCCTCCTTCCCCATCCTTCTACTCCTCTCACTCCTTCTCTCCTATCCCTCCTCTTCTCTCTCCATCTACGACCCCTCCACCTCACCTCCTTTCTACGTCTCACCAACACAATTTATCATTATTATTTAAGTTATCACCACTAACATAATCTTATAACTCAACGGACAGCGACAATTATGCTAACATTTATCAGTAACAATTATGTAACAAGACAGACAATTGTTCCGTCGTCACCAAGTCCACCAGTCACACGTGTTACTGTTACACTGTGTTACGGCTGAACGAGAATCCATTGTATTCCTCACGTCACACACACAAGCAGGTTTAACAAGCATATCAACCTGTGTGTGCTTTGTTTTTTGCAAGTATTAGTTAATGATATCCAGGTTTTATGTTACACTACACAATTAAACCTGAATTTATGTCTTGTGTCTGTCTGTGTTATGCTGTTCTATGTCTCGTGTCTGTCTGTCTATGCTGCGTTATATCTCGTGTCTATGTCATTATTATCATTATTATTATTATTTTGAGTTATCGGGTAATGAAGAACAAAATTACAGATACAATGAACGATTTACAGAACTCTGAAGAACAAATAATTTTCTTACAGGCAAAATATCGTAAAGAACAAGGTTAAAAAGTTCTGAAATAAGTGAAGAACATTTTTTCTTGGATAACGGAGACACGAAGAGAACAGAATGCCACCAAGATGAAGAAACATTCCAATGCGCTTCGTAAGTCACTTGTCTCGACCAGGAAATAGTAGGAAGCGACTCCATAACCTTTTAGTACACCAAACCAGAGCAGCACAGGTGACTGGCCACAGTTCATTATAGTTCAACAAGTGTGTGAATAAAATAACTACCGAAGAAACAGGCATGAGAGTTAACTTAATCTAATCTAGTTAACCTAAACCTAACCTACCCAATTTAACCTAACTTAAACTAACCTAATGTATTTAACCTAACCCGCCCTACCTAATATGACCTAACCTCATTACCATTATTAAGGAAGGTGTGTGGTTGTAAAAGATGTTTATAAAGTGCCGAGGAATGTGTTCAACGTTCTCATAGATCTGAATAAATGTAGATGTTCACTCACGTTCCCTCATAGATCTGAAAAAACCCCCACAAAATTCTCCCAATTTCTGAGGTAGCCGATAAGTATTTCTTATTGTCTATTGGTGTGTGAAAGATTCGAATACGGTTCTGAGTCAGGCACGATGCCGGGTTCATTTTACGCTTCGACTGGTCATAAACGAGGGGCTTCACTTTAATGCTCTTTTGTTCATGATGCAGAAGTGAACTTAAACCAAGGGGGGGGGGGGCGGTGAAGGTGACTCGCTCTGGATGTTCCTGATAATATAAATGTGTTTCTTTTAGAGATTTAAAGGTTTATATCAGGTGACTTATATCTTGGTTAGGTGAGGTGAGGTGAGTTAGGTTGGGTGATGTAAGGTGAGGTCAAGTTAAGTTAGGTTAGACTGAGTTAGGTAAGTTTAGGTTCGGTTAGGTTAGTTTAGGTTAGGTTAGGTTAGGTTAGTTTAGGTTACAGTAGCTTAGGATCCCATTTCACGTACTGACCAGGTAGTCAATTGACCCAGTTCATACACCTTCAGGTCCTAACATACATCCATAACGCAACAAGCCGTCCTATTAACTCTAAACAAAACTATTAACTTAACACATCCTATTAACTGACAGCACACGTCTCTCACTACCATCACCCACACCACGTAACACTTTACACCTGAGTCATACCAAAGGAAAGGTGTGCCAGGTAATATTATTATTTCTGAGGTGAGAGAGAGACTAAACGGGTGAATCACGTTCATCTTACCAACCTAACCTAACCTGACCTGAACTGACCTGACATGACTTGACCTAACTTAATCTAACCTGACAGAATCTAATCTAACCTAACCTAACCTGACCAAATCTAATCTAACCTAACCTGACTTGACCTAACTTGACCTGACCTGAACTTGACCTAACCTGACCTGACCTGACCTTGACCTAACCTAAACTTACAAGAAAATAGAGTCCCCGATTTTTTCCTCTTTCCCGCTTCTCCCTCTTCTTCCTTCCCCCTTCCTTCTAACTCCCCTTTCTCTTCCTCACTAGCCCTTCTCCTGCTTCCCACTCCTCTCATATCCCCACTCCCTTCCCATCCCGTCCCATCCCGTCCCATCCCATCCCATCCTATCCCACCCCTTCTATAATTCCTTCATCCTTCACTGATTTCACTGATAGATGTTAAGGTGTGTTTGTTGTTCTGAGTGAAAGCATTTACGTGAGAGAGAGAGAGAGAGAGAGAGAGAGAGAGAGAGACGTTTATATGAAAGTAATAACATTTTTGAGTGAATGAACTAAGCGATTATACGGTCACTCAAGTCACTATTTTATATTCGAGTTTGTGAAAGCATTTACGTAAGAGATGATGTGGCGACGTCGTGTGTGTGTGTGTGTGTGTGTGTGTGTGTGTGTCAGCGAGAATATAACATCCATTGACAAGAAATCAATTATTAATCAGAAAATAGATAAAACTTAAAAGAAAACGTATAACGAGAAAAAAAAATCACGGGAAACTAAAATAAAATATCTGTAAGACTCGACAAAACAGGAAGAGAAAATAAAACGACAATACAAATGAATTAAATAGAAATTAAGTAAAGGAAGAGCTAGATATGTAAGTATATAATTAGATAGGCCTATATCTATAATTAAAAGGCAAATGGGAATTATATAGAAGGCAAATAACTAAGAAATATAATAAAAAATCTATACAAAAGTAAGAATGGAATAATATGCAAAATAAGATGAGAGGAAGATAAAAACATGGAAAATAAGATAAGAGAGGAAGAAGAAATAAGAGAGGCAGAAAGTGAAAAATACGACACAAGAAATTATAAATTTTAGGTCAGTGTTAGACAGGTAGTCAGACAGGTGTCATTAAATGCCCTCTCACGGTGACTGCTCTTAAATAATTCTCAAAAGATCTTACGTAACACGGCCTACTACTGCTACTTACACCTACTTACTTATGTCTACTTATGTTCACTTTACAGCCTTACTTTCCCTGTCACCGGGCACAATCGTCTGTTCTGGATGTGTCACTATTATTTGTGTGGGTATTACAAGTCACTGTATACTTGTTAAGACTTTGTCAACAAGGTGGGGATTGTGTGGCCCTCGTGTGTTGGTTTGTGGGTGTTGTGAGGGTTGTGGTTAGGTTAGGTTAGGTTAGGTTAGGTTAGGTTAGGTTAGATAGATTAATCTTCATGTTAAAATAAGCTTGAGTGGAGATCCTTCAGGTTATCCCATATTAACAGATTATAAAACAGTGTAGAAATATACTGAAACAGAATTACAGCTCAGCGGATATACTTCAGCCTTCAGTAATGAAAGTCGACGACGGTGATGGCAACACTGACGTCAGCCAGACACGTAAACAAACAAAAGATGTCTCATTATTTACTTTTTATTTCCAGGGTTTCTATTTCTTTAATTAAATAAAATAAAAGATTTTAATTCACTTTCTGGGTTTGTTGTGTGTGTGTGTGTGTGTGTGTGTGTGTGTGTGTGTGTGTGTGTGTGTGTGTGTGTGTGTGTGTGTGTGTGTGTGTGTGTGTGTGTGTGTGTCAGATGTTTCAGTTTACCAAACCATTTCACTTTTAGTTTCTTTCATTATTTCTTTTACTTTTTGCTATATTAATCTATCTATATAAGGTCTACTGAAGGCCTCTTACTTCTTATGGTCAGTTTTTATAACACTTATATATTGATAATATGAATGTTATAAAAACTTGTTGAAATTACATTGCAATTTCTATTTTTTTTTCCTTTAAAACATTATACTAATTCTCAAACCAAATATTATTCTCAATATTTTGTTATTATTATCCCTATTACTCACTTCTCATTCTGTGTGTGTGAATGTGTGTAAGTAAATGTATTTGTGTGTGTATGTATTTGTGTATGTAAATGTATATGTATGTATGTAAATGTATTTGTGTGTGTGTGTGTGTGAGAGAGGTAGAGAATGCAATATAAGTGGGCGTTTATTTACGTGAAGCTCCATATAGATTCTAGGCCAACTGGAGTACACAAGGCAGAGCGGCTGTTGAATATGCTGATGCAGGTGAGCTAAGACGCGACCCACTCAGAGAATAAATATTACCATCATACAATCACTTAAGACAATTTCTAGACTAAACCAACATTACATAAGACACCGTGGAGTTGAAGGCGTCTTGCTTGTCTTAAAACTGTCATCAGGATTAAAAATATCGACGAAAAAATACGAAAATGAACGAGAAATACTAAAACTTTGACATCCACTTGGCATAATTCCTCATACAAACTCTTCTCGCTTGTTTTAAATGCCACCGCGTGATGTGAGACTAAACACTGATGTGGTAACATTGATCTAGAATGTCTGATCTGAATAAACAGTTACAGGATAAACACTGTCCCAGGCTACACCTTCACCTGAGATACTTATTAGGCTAAACCCACATTGCGTAACACCTGAAGCGGTAAATATTTCTTTTTAATGTTTTCTCTGTGATGACATCGTATTGAGGGTAAACACTGACTTGGTAACACTGATCTGGAGGTGTGGTGTTGACGTCGCTTCAAGAACAAAGTTGTAGGAGTTAATATTTACAGGCGTCAGGTGCCGAACCCAAACACAGACTCATTGCATAATAATAATATGTATGTATAGTCGCCTGCACTTACACCTGGTACAGTGGCTGGTGCATATTGTGAGATGTGGCAGCGCTGGGAAGGCTGATGTAGCATCATTAATCTGACTACTATTGTGAGGCTCTTTCGGGCCAATCAAGGAGCTTTTATACGATGTAAACAAACACAGAGGTGCCACAACACCCAAAATGCACTAGCCACTGTACCAGGTCCAACTGCAAGCGAGTGTACATCATATATCATCTTCTCTTAAATCACTGAACCGAATCCAGATTACTGAAATTGATATCTCGATACATTCACTTGGCCGTCTTATTTGTCTTCCTGGTAAGTACGAAACAAAATCTAGGAAAATTATATTGACACATATTGCCTTTCTCTTACAAGACTCTCCCACAGGTTTTGTATATAAGTGTGGGAAAAGATTTAAGACTGGTAATCAAACTCACAAACTCGGAAATACTTGTGTCTATCTCAGCACGAATGGAGGATATATAATAAAAACGTAAATATAAATAAATTAACAGTAATACAACAGAAACAAATAAAACTCCCAAAAACAATTACATTTACAAACAAAGTCTCATTACCTCATCTCAGAAACAAGTAAAAATAAAAATAAATCACATTTACAAAAAAATCATAATACTCGTTACCTCAAAACCAGAAAAACGTGTCAAATAATCACCAATAATCACAAAGTCTAATAATAATACTGACTATAACTGAGACTTATAGGGCCAGCGGGAGAGTATGATTCATCCAGAGATTATTATACTCCTCAGATGACTCCACAATACGCGTCCTCACTCACTGGGTCAACTGAACGGGCTCTGTGTACTGCTGTTTACTCCTGTGTACTGCTGTTTACTCCTGTGTACTGCTGTTTACTCCTGTGTACTGCTGTTTACTTCTGTGTACTGCTGTTTACTTCTGTGTACTGCTGTTTACTTCTGTGTACTGCTGTTTACTTCTGTGTACTGCTGTTTACTTCTGTGTACTGCTGTTTACTCCTGTGTACTGCTGTTTACTTCTGTGTACTGCTGTTTACTTCTGTGTACTGCTGTTTACTCCTGTGTACTGCTGTTTACTTCTGTGTACTGCTGTTTACTTCTGTGTACTGCTGTTTACTTCTGGGTGACGAGTGTAAACAAAATGATTTGTTTGGGCTATATATCTGTTTCTTGTTTTATATTGTTGTGTTGTTTTAAGTAATTGTTAAGTTTTAGTGTGTCGGGTTAGGGCAGGGGAGAGAAGGGGAGGGTAATTCAGGTTAAATTAGGCTAAGTTAGGTCAGGTTAGGTTAGGTTATCAATAGCGTAATTTAATCATCAGATGAAATAAATGAGGATGCCTAATCTGCGCAATTTCCTAATAAATGCACTTTTTATGGCCACTGAAACACCTAAAACTAAGACCTAATCAACAACACCACTTCAAGACCCTGGCCACTGAAACACCAAAACACACAAACAACATCAATCCATAACAACATAAACAACAACAAAATAACAAATGAAGAATAAATACAACGACCCACCTTTCCTTTCTTAATATTTATTACACAGGTCTCAGTCGCCCATGACCAGAGGTTTAACGTTCATGACTGTCTATAACCACCACCATCCCCCCCCACCACCACCATCATCCCCCCCACCACCACTACCACGACCCTACCACCATCACCACCCCCCACTACCACGACCCTACCACCATCACCACCCCCACTACCACGACCTTACCACCACCACCACGACCCTACCACCACATCATCCTCCACTACCACGACCCTACCATCGCCCACCCCACCCCACGACCCTACCACCACCATCCCCCACTACCACCCCTACCACCACCATCCCCCACCCCCACTACCACCCCACTACCACCATCCCCCCACTACCACCCCCACTACCACCACCATCCCCCGCTACCACCCCCACTGCCATCCCCACTACCACCACCATTCCTTAACCGGTCTTTCCTTCCCTTTACTTTCACAACACAGCGAAGGTTTAATACCAAGTAATACAGGTTAATGACGAGCCCCAGATCACCTGTAATTAATGACCAACGCAGGTGTGTCTTGTTATACCTACATTGTTATATACCTGCGTACAGCTCCAATATTTACTGTACGTAGAACAAGGTATATAACAACGCAGGTATAACAAGGAACACCCATATTCTTAATTACTATACAGGTGTTCAGGAACTATTCCATCACCTGTGTCCTCCCTCATCTTCACCCCTCCAGATGGTCACAATCACGGGTCAAAGTTCATCTGGTAATTGTAAACACTTCACTGACCAACTTTAATATATTTATGATTTTTATCGTTGAGTAAAACATGTTTATCATTACGTGTTTAACAAGAATTAAAAATAGAAACTGGGAAAAGGAAATTTTTGCTTATCGTGAAAAATGGCTTCTGTGTTTCAGGTCACGGCTAGTATACGACTACCCACGCGCGCTCCACCAATGCACCAATAAAAACGTCTCATTTTACCAGGAACGAACAACTTTACATTGATTATTGGTCAAATTTGATAGTTTAATGATAGTTTGTTTACATTGAGACAGCGCCTCTAGTTCACGAGGACAATGGCTTACTTACTATGGACTTAAGTTAACCATTGGTATAAACAGACAACATCACGAGATTTTTACCGTAAAAATCCTAATTCCTCGTCACTTCCTAATGATGTCCTTCTATGATTCATCACCAGGTCAAAGGTTATTAACTAAATGACCTAAAATGGAAACAAATAAAACTTTTCGATTAGATATAAGTATGACCAGATAACAGGAATTAAATACAGTTAATTATTACTTCATATTTGGTGTTTAACATCACTTTAATATTTCTCAATTATTTTTACGTTTATAAAATATATTATGCGGCGAGAAATTATTAGAGTTAATTTCTTAATCATCTTCTGGTGTTAAGGAAGGTTGTGATGGCTATTTTAGAGATAATTTGTTAATTATGTTAATAATATCGTCAGATGTTTAGCACTGAAGCCTCACCTGTTGAAGCTATTAACAAGGGAAGATTTTTACTTTTAATTACAGGTGTGTGACAGGTGGGTTTTTAGTATTACCTGTGATGTATATATCTAACATTATTCTTGTGTGTGTGTGTGTGTGTGTGTGTGTGTGTGTGTGTGTGTGTGTGTGTGTGTGTGTGTGTGCATTCTTTAGATAGACAAGGAAAACATTCTTAATATTTTTTTATACTGTGAAGCTTTGGAAAAAAAACCCACACACACCCACTTTCACTGAAGGTTAACAGCTGACAGTACCTAAACAATCACCTGACCTATACCTCAATGTAATCCTTGACTAGCATATACTTAAAGCCAACAATGAAAAAAACAAACAATGATTCTCGCAGTTCCCAAGACAACGAGGGAGGCCTTGGGTAGTACTGGACTTGGCCAAAGGAAGATATTAGGAGAGGTTCACATCCGCACGTAGACCACATCAGAAAAAAAAAGTTTGGCATTACTTTTTCCTTGAGTGTTTTTGTTGATCTCGTCTTAACAAGGTCTCGACACACACACACACACACACACACACACACACACACACTTCTCTACTGCATTAACCTTTACTCTCCGTTTAACTGAAGGATAATAATGTACCTACACCTGACCTTCCAGCATGATGTGTGAAGGCGTTGACCAACTGTACCACACGAGTCTTACCTAAAAAAAAAAAAGAAGGAAAAATTATCCAAAAAGACACAAGTAAATAAATTATTAAAAAAGTGTGAATAAAAAAAGACAAATAAATGAAACTTAAATTATCAACAGGAAATAATAAATGTAAAAATAAAATACAAATAAGAAATAATGAGACAAATTAACAAAAGAAAAGAAAAGAAAACCACAGACTAAATTCAACAAATGTTTTAAGAAATTTCGTTAACTTCACTCGGTCACTCAAGTCCTGTACAGTTGGGGTTACAAGTTGGTTCCCGACCCCAAAATGAAGCAGCACCGACCCCAAAATGAAGCAGCACCGACCCCAAAATGAAGCAGCGCCGACCCAAAATGAAGCAGTACCGACCCCAAAATGAGATGAAACACTCAGGGTAAGTCATTTCGGAGACTCATTCCCGTGACTGAGCTTCACCACGAGGAGCCAACTTTTATCCCAGACTGTACAGCAAGAAGGCTTTAACACGCATGCACAGATGAACTGACCTAACTTAACCTAACCAACCTCTTATAAGAACCAGCTTCGTATAATTGAGATTAATAATGAATTCAATGAAAAAAAACCCTCTTATTTATTGATGTGGCATTGGTATATTATTAACATATTTAGTGTTTGTTTTTATGACTACCTACGTGTCGTGTTTGGTAATTAGTGGCCTCATGGATGTGTTCTAATTGGATGTCTAACGATAGTTCCCTAATCCACATCCTAATTCTTGTTAATAGTAACCAATCACATCAAGGTGTTTGCATAATCACTTAACCTAACCTAACCTAACCTAACCTAACCTAATCACAATCAAGTTTTCAAACCAAACACAAAATAATTTTTTCTCTTTTATTCTTCATGCTCCAGTTAATTTACCTGTACTCAGTCACTACCTGTACTCAGTCACTACCTGTACTCAGTCACTACCTGTACTCAGTCACTACTTGTACACAGTCACTACCTGTACTCAGTCACTACCTGTACTCAGTCACTACCTGTACTCAGTCACTACCTGTACTCAGTCACTACCTGTACTCAGTCACTACCTGTACTCAGTCACTACCTGTACTCAGTCACTACTTGTACACAGTCACTACCTGTACTCAGTCACTACTTGTACACAGTCACTACCTGTACTCAGTCACTACCTGTACTCAGTCACTACCTGTACTCAGTCACTACCTGTACTCAGTCACTACCTGTACTCAGTCACCACCAGTCACTACCTTACCTCAGTCACTACCTGTACTCAGTCACTACCTGTACTCAGTCACTACCTGTACTCAGTCACTACCTGTACTCAGTCACTACCTGTACTCAGTCACTACCTGTACTCAGTCACTACCTGTACTCAGTCACTCACTACCTGCTGTACTTGTCTTCCTCAAACTCCCGGAAGTAACATTCTCAAACAAGTCACATTTTGTAATTCCGGTGAAGCTTGGCAACTTGGTCTGACTCAAATTTGGGAGTGGATTGAAGCCTAAGTTATAAATATCCTAACCTAACCTATCCTAACCTATCCTAACCTATCCTAACCTATCCTAACCTAACCTAACCTAACCTAACCTAACCTAACCTAACCTAACGTCGATGGTCGTAATGTATGAGATAAAGAGACAGTCAAAACTCTAAAAGAATATCTCTGTGACCAAGAAGACGCCCATTGGACACAAGAAGACTCCTATTGGCCAAAAAAAGACTCCTATTATCCACAAGAACCTCCCATTGGACACAAGAAGACTCCTATTGGCCAAAAAGACTCCTATTATCCACAAGAACCTCCCATTGGACACAAGAAGACTCCTATTGGCCAAAAAGACTCCTATTATCCACAAGAACCTCCATTGGACACAAGAAGACTCCTATTGGCCAAAAAAAGACTCCTATTATCCACAAGAACACGCCCATTGGACACAAGAAGACTCCTATTGGCCAAAAAAGACTCCTATTATCCACAAGAACACGCCCATTGGACACAAGAAGACTCCTATTGGCCAAAAAAAGACTCCTATTATCCACAAGAACCTCCCATTGGACACAAGAAGACTCCTATTGGCCAAAAAGTGACTCTCATTGGCCACAAGAAGACAAGAAGACTCCCATTGGCCAGCATCACCCAGGTGAGTCAAACTAAAGGTGTGCACAGTGACCCGCCAACAGCCTACCAAACCTCCCGAAGAAGGTGTTTGAACCCGTCTATGTTACCGAGGGAGATATAACCCACTAAAGAGGTATTCTAACCCATGTTTGGGATTTGAGGGCAATTTGGGGCAGCAGCGAGTGACTAAAGCGGCGGTAAGTGTAACCCACAATAGACGGCGACACTAAGGCGACCACAACAACTGTAAACTGGTTGGTAATGATAAAAAAAAATGTAAAAAAAAATAAACAAGGAAAAAAGTTCAAGCATAAGAGAATGTAAAATCACCATTGAATCCGAGAACCAGTTGGAGACACTAAATCACGCCATCAATCACTTAAAACAATCACCAATGACAAATTACTGAAATTACGTCGATAATTCATATGTATTACGCTCAGTAGCTCAGAAAGTTCTGTCTCATTCGCTAAATTTACCTGAACTTCACCTGTAAAAGTAATAATGTATATATTTACTATTGCTGTTGATGGTGAACCTAACCTAACCTAACATGACGTAACCTAACCTAACCTAACATAACCTAACATAACCAAATTATTTATATTATAATGTATACTGATTTAATACCGAGTACCTGTATGATTTTTCTATAATTCAAATACCTGTGGAAGTCAACGCCTCAGTTACCACCACCTCCTCCTCCTCCTCCTCCTCCTCCTTGTTCCAGTTTAAATTATGAAAAACGAAATCCTGTGATAATATTTCCCAAGCTGCAGGAGGTGTAAAAGTCAAGACCTCCGCTGTAAGACAATACTAACCTCAGTCTGTCGTGTTATCAGTACCACCAACCTACCCGAGGAACAATCACTTAACCCCTTCACTATAGGACTAATGCCAGATGATTTTATTTAGCTCAGAAGGGACCCCGTATATAAAGGGGTTAAGATTCTTCCTTTACACACGACATCTCTCTCTCTCTTACAGGACTATTATCAACAAAGATCTAGTGTTATTGGTTCATTAACATACAAAGTGTCTTTCTCGATGGGCTAATGCGTGGGTGGTGATGGTGGTGATGGTGATGGTGATGGTGATGGTGGTGGTGGTGTTGGTGGTGATGGTGGTGTTGGTGGTGATGGTGGTGGTGGTGGTGGTGGTGGTGGTAGTGGTGGTGGTGGTAGTGGTGGTGGTGTGGTGGTGGTGGTGGTGGTGTGTGGTGGTGGTGGTGGTGGTGGTGGTAGTGGGGTAGTGGTAGTGGTAGTGGTGGTGGTGGTGGTGGTGGTAGTGGTGATGGTGGTGGTGGTGTTGGTGGTGATGGTGGTTGTGTTGGTGGTGTTGGTGGTGATGGTGATGGTGGTAGTGGTGGTGGTGGTGGTGGTGGTGTTGGTGGTGGTGGTGGTAGTGGTGGTGGTGGTGGTGGTGGTAGTGGTGGTGGACGCCGGGGCCAACAGCTGTCCTAAAACTGAAAGTGAGAGCAACGAATTTTTTCCCTCTCGGATCTCGTTTCTTAAAGATAATTGTAAGTCGTTATTTACCTCTCCCACTTCTATGTAAAGCTTAATCCTTTTTTTACTGCTACTGTGACTTTTTAATCCCCCAAAAGTAGAATCTGGGGCATTACTTTTTTTTTATGATTTAGCGACGAAAAACAATGACTAACGCCAGAGAGGAGGTGGACGCGTCGCTCACCCAGTTTTTGTGGAGGGTCGGGAGGTCAGTTGCTCCCCCAGCACACTCTCGCTAAGCCCTGGCTGATAAACTCGTAATATTTATCATGATTCGACTTGATTTTCACGCAAAAGGCCACTTAACGCTAGGCTGGGAGGCTCAATACTTCACAATACTGAAGGTCGCTGAAAATATCTTGGAGTTAATGTTACTAGGCTTGAATTATGGCTTATAGCACAAGGGCCTGCCTGCCTGCCTCTCTCATTTATTTCTCATCCTTGACCTTATTGAGATAAAAACGTGACGAACACACAAACGTACATCCTATAACGCTCATATAAATATAGTTTTGTCCACAGTTCAGAAACAGCAACGAAAAATTACCCAACACGAAAAAAAAACTAACAAAAACAGACTAACATTTTTAAAAGCCCACAAAAAAACTCACAAAAAAATCATAAGATTTCTTGCATGTAAAACTCTCTCTCTCTCTCTATAACTGGACACTGAAGGTGAATTACATTTCAATAAAATATATAAATTATACACCTATAAGAATGTATAACCTGTTATTTCATTTTTTCACCCACGTACTGCCGTCCTTGTGAGACCTTCAACGACACAGGAACGAGGGCAATTTATACTGAACTAGACAAAAGTTGCACAAAAGTTGTAAGTTGTGTTTTCTAATTTTGTGTATTTTCACCTTAATAAATCGTGTTCAGGTGACTTATTAGGCCGTTATCACCTGTGAACTTTACTTAAAAATTATGATAAACGTCTAAAACCTCCCCCTTGTGTGTGTGTGTGTGTGTGTGTGTGTGTGTGTGTGTGTGTGTGTGTGTATTTGTCTTGTCTGTCTCATGTATGTATATTAATGAACACATGAACAGAAAATGGATTTAATTGATGATCTACAGGATAATTTAATTGTAGCTTAACAATAAACAACAACAACAATAATAATAGTAACAACAACAAAAACAACAACAAATAATAACATTAAAAACAATAATAATAACAACAACAATAATACTACTAATGAAAATATTAATACTAATAATAATAACAATACTGATAATAACAACACCAATAACAACAATACTACTAATAACAACAATAACCGTTCTAAATATTACATAACATCTCCCAACATAAACCACGTCTTAATAAAATAACAACTCATTAAAAAAATATTAAATACATCAATAAATTATAAATAAAATTAAGAAAAAAATATGTATTATAATTAGACCACTCAAGTAGTCTCAAGGTAAAGCGCCAAGTAACTGTGAATAATAATGCCATGGCCGCCTGCTGACTGTTTGATAGACTGCCTGTTACGATTTATGGCCAGGTCAGATTTATCTAAGATAGTCAGGCTGTCAGAAGGTCATTTATTTCTTTAACACCCTAACCTAACCTAACCTAACCTAACCTAACCTAACCTAACCTAACCTAACCTAACCCACCCTAACCTAACATTAGATTTGTTGGAGTTATTAAAGGTTTCTTTTTAGCTCAAGATCGTAAGTGGATTCAGACAAAAATTTACAAAAATAATAAATTTTATATCTATTTTGAGAATATTTATATTGACTTTTAAACTACAAGGAAAAACATAACTTAAATTTTTTATAAACATATAAGTCGTTTAAAAGTTAGTTAACAAAAATAAATGAAAATTGAAAATTAAAAAAAAAATAAAAATAAACTGCAAATATTTAATAATTCCAAATTTTTAAGTAAATAATAAAATCAGAGAAGAAATGTATTATTTCTTTTCTAATTTTTTTTCTAATTTTTTGAATCATGGTTGGCTAATACAACGTGAGGAAGGTCAAGACAGGTGAGGCTTCCGTGTCCGCCACACACACACACACACACACACACACACACGAGTCTCTCAAATAACCATGAGTCTCTGAATGTCGGTCTCCTTCCCTCACCCATTCGAACACCTACTCTCTCTCTCTCTCTCTCTCTCTCTCTCTCTCTCTCTCTCTCTCTACTGAGCAGTTAACCTTTACCCCTTATTCTAGTGCCAGTAACATTTCATAAACTGGCACTGTGGTCTTTAGGCACTATATGTCATAACTACCATTAATAAACACAAACAGCCATGCACTATGATCTCTTATGCCATTTTATGTTGTAACTACCCAACAACCTGGCACTGATGACCTAACAGACAGTACCAAGCTTACACCATCAAGAGAGTGCCAGCCCCGTTACGATATTTTCAGAATCAAGGGAAAAAAGTGAGGGTTTTTTTCCCCTGTATTGCCTTACCACTAACCTTTACTAATCATTCCTGACCTCTCTTATCTTTCCAATCTCAGGCGACCGTTGGCTTATTCCCGTGTTCTTTCCTTCTCTTGTGACCTTTAATCAGAATATTTGACCTGATTTGTCCTAATTTTCAACCTAAATTAATATTACATAACCTAACCTAATCTACACTAATCTACCCGATCTAACCTAATCTAACCTTACCTAACCTAATCTAATGTAAAGTAACGTAACCTATCTAACATAGTCTAGCCTAACCTATCCCTTCTCTCGTTTCATATTTCTACAAATCTGACCTTTCCAATATACTAACCTGACCCAGTTTTCCCCTGGAGTTATGTGACCTTTATAATATACTAGATGACCTGATTTCCCCTCAAACCTGACCTAATTCTACACCAAACTGACCTCAAATATCCCTAAATATGACCTTCAAAGTGCATGTACTTGTTGACCTTCGTTAAATTGGCTCATATGGGGTCATTTATCGCCAGTGTGACTTCGTCTATTACAGTGTCACGTGACCTCTGCTATAACACGATTGGTCTAACCTTTAATTACTATAATGTATTCTGTTATACTGCACTGACCTATCATTACCTCCTTACCGTGACCTTTCCTGTACTTGACATGACCCTCCCTCAAGTGGGTTACTTTCTTACGCAAAATAGTAGAAAAGTGGAAGAAAAAAATGGTAGAAAAGTGAAGGAAAGTGGTAGAGAAATGGTGAAAAGTGGAATAAGTGGAAGAAAAATGGTAGACAAGTGGTAGAAAGTGGTAGAGAAATGGTGGAAAGTGGTATAAGTGGAAGAAAAATGGTAGAAAAGTGAAGGAAAGTGGTAGAGAAATGGTGAAAAGTGGAATAAGTGGAAGAAAAATGGTAGACAAGTGGTAGAGAAATGGTGGAAAGTGGAATAAGTGGAAGAAAAATGGTAAATTAAAGAAAATTCAGCAGCAAGTGGTATAATGTTATTTAAATAAAGTTCTGGTGGACATCTATAGCTTGAAAGAGACTGATAGATATTTTTGCTCAGCTTTAAGATACACGACAATCATAAGAATTATCAATAAGATTTTCAAGATTATGAAGGACTGAGCCACCATGAGACAACTATGTTTTGATGGTCTGAATGTCATCATATAGATATACGGTCTTTTTCTTTCCAAGTTATAAAATGATATTATCAACTTTACTACCACGACCCATATATCGAACTCTTAGGGGGGTGATGGGGAGGGGTGTGGGTGTGTATTACTACCCTACAAACACAAACAACTAAAACACCCTTACCATCCCTCTCACGTACAAAAAACTAAAAAAATTTACAATTAACCACGATACAAAAACTACAAAATCACCGCAACAGACCACCCAGATTTTAAAGGGCATTAAATCCAAATCTGGACATAAAAACTGTTCCAAAAATCCTTTAAAATAGTTTATATACCAAAGCTCCCAATCACCTTCACTTCAATAACACACGGAAGGTCGATCATTCTTACTTCACATTCTCTTAGCGATACTCAACAGTACACATTGACTAACATCCACCTGCTGACACCACCCACCCACCCGCCTGCCACCCACCCACCTGCCACCCACCCACCTCCCACCCACCCACCTCGTGAAATATCAAACACCCCAACTTGTGGTTTTAGGTCACAGAAGGTCAGCTAAGGTCAGCTTGTCCTAGATACCAAGACAACAACATCGAGGACCACACCAACGACCTTGTTTGACCTTGACTGTCAGCAGCGTCATAAATATCACATATAGTCAGGAGTTAATTAGCTGACAGTAGGAGTATGTCTGGTCAGGAGTTGTTTAGCTGACAGTGAGAGCATTTCTTTATTGTCTTACGTGTGTCAGCCATTAAATCAGCTGTCAGGAGTATCTATGTCTAATGACTCATCTAGTCAGCCAATAGTCAGTAGTCACTTCTAGTCAATCGTGATTCAGCTGCCAAAATCTAATTCAATATTTAATTGTAAAAAAATTCAGAATCTTTTGGGATTTAAGTACAATTACTTCAATTTTTAAACGATAGCAGCAATTTGTAAGCGATAGGAGCAATTTGTAAACGATTTCAGAAATTCGTAAACGATAAGAGCAACCATACGATACCCAAAACACCTTAAAACACGATAACTTAAGATAGCACAATCACTTTAAAGACGATAACTTTCATTTTTACACAACAACTGTGATCTCTACGATAACCAAATTCCTGAATCACGATAACACAAATTTCCACAATACGAAAGTTCAGAACTCCTTTAGAGTGCAGTGATCGTTCCACCTGTACACAATATCTGTGATCTTACGATAGCCCCTGAAGCAAGATAACTGAACATGATGCAAATGATAGCTTAATAAGTTCACTACAATGATTCAACTCTCCTGAACCATGTGAGGCTTTGGCATTTACAGAGACGGAGCCCACTTGAAGCTTAATGGTGCTAAGTGATATATTTTGAAAGTTAATTAAGCCTTACACCCAACGATGGAACTTAATGAAACAAATTGATTCACAGTGTATGAATCCAAGTGAACGATTTATAAGGTTAAATACCGAACGAAATCATTTAGTGAAACAGTTAACACATTATGAAACTTTATATTGAAGCACTACAATGATTTTGGGGGGAAATGAAACAATGAAGCTTACTCGAACACAATGAAGCTTACTCGAACACAATGAAGCTTAGTCAAACACAAAGAAGCCTAAGGAAGCCTGACAGTGAGAGAGGCCGGGTGGAGGTCACGACTTAAGCAAGAGAGTAGCAGAGGTCAACAGGACAGAGGTCAGAACAGCTGGCCTCCTGACCTTACCTGACCCTACCTCCACCCACTTGACACTCCTCCACCTCCACCATCCACCCACTTGACACTCCTCCACCTCCACCATCCACCCACATGACCCCCCTCCAGCCATTAATCATCTGCAAGTGTGACAAGAGCTAATGCAGGCTGTGTGTGTGTATCAGCATGCATCTTAATCTCTCTCCATTTTTAAACACGTCAACACGACTCGTCTGTCACAATGAGTCTCTTTAACTTAAAAATGAACCAAGTGACGTGACGCTTTAATTAGTGTTATTGTTCAGCAGCGCCACTGCGGCTACGAGCGTAACTAACACGCTTACTCAACGATGACTGATGACTCCACTATATTCACCTCTTATGAAAATGATTTCTTGCCATTATTTGAGATATTTAAATGTTTGTAACGAAGTTTGAGATATTTAATATGTGTTTATTATTGATCTTGAGTGTAGTCAAGATAAATATTTGTATTCAACAGTATTCATCACACGCACACACACACACACACACACACAGCATCATTACACAACACTTTACTGTGGAACGAGGTGGTGGTGATGAAATCGACGATGCAACACAAATTGGGTGTTAGTAATAATCGTGGACACACCATGAGATAATCAACACTCGCAACCACAACACAACACTCCACCACAATACAAAACAACAACACAACCACAAAACAACAACACAACAATAGGTAATAACGAAGCCTTGCTCACACCTGTTTCACTTGAGTCGAACCTTTGATATTCACCAATGGAAATATTACCTGTTTTAATAGAGTAAATATTAACACAATCTTAAAAAATATATATTATGTAGATATTATCAGTAATTATTACCTTGGTGAGGAATTTAATTAATGACGTCAGCAAATCGTCAGAAAGTGTCAGCAGGAAGTGTCAGTTTGTGTGTTTTAAAAAAGAACAAGAAAGTTATGATGGGTTGAGTTACTTTTTAATTATCCTTAAATTCTTTCGCTTTTTCTCATTTATTCCCTGTTAATTACCGTTTTATTTCACCTGTTAACTTCTGTCTGTTTTATCTGAAGATTTGACGGATAAATCTGTGTTGTTAAGTTACCTGTACCTCTTTATATACCTGGGTGTCTGTCTGCCGTCTGTCTGTCTGTCTGTCTGCCGTCTGTCTGTCTGTCTGTCTGTCTGTGAATATTTAATAATCGATTCTTCTATCTATTCATCTTCTACATCCCTCTATCCCTCACCCCTCTATCCCCCCCTACCCCTCTATCCCTCCCTCCGTCCCCCACACCAGCGTGAAATCCCGGTCAGGTGTGTTGTGACATTTTACCTGTTGTGCGTATAATTAGTGACACCTGATGAACTCCTGAATGACAAGCAGACACACTAGGCCAAGGTAAGGTAGGTGTGTGTGTGTGTAGGTAGGGTGGCTAATCTTCAGGTGCACACTCAGACCCAACACTTAACATCACGAGAAACTATTATAATCCCCGTGTTAGTTTAACCTCTCTAGGATGATGACGTCATTCTTGGATTATTATTATTTTTACCCTTTATCTAATTTTTTATCTTAGTAACTGGGTAACCTTCTGCCACATCACGATATTACAGTTAGAATGATAAAGAGAAAAGATTGACATTCTTCATCTCGTCTTAACTTAATACTAACGTTCATTGATGTCGCTTCAGGTACAGTTAGAAGGATACACTGAATGGATTAACTTATTACGAACGTTCATATTTTTTGCTGTATTAAGTAAGTCTTGTAATTATTTGTTACATTCGGTTTTTCTTTTCTTTTATATTTACTCTCTCTCTCTCTCTCTCTCTCTCTCTCTCTCTCTCTCTCTCTCTCTCCTTATTAGTACATATCCAGGAATTAATTAAATTTAACCTAACATAACTTAAATAACTAGCCTAACTTACTTTAACCTAACCTAATCTTACTTAATCCAGCGCATCCTAACTTAACCTAACCTAATTTAATCTAACCAAACCTAAACTACCCGAATTTAAGCTAATCAACTGTGACCTAACCTAACCTCCCACTAATAAAGTTGTTAACATTACTTCCTATAATTTTATCCTCAAAAGACCCAATAAAAAATAAATAAAAAAAAGTAAATATAAAAATAAGGAAAGTAAAAGTAAATATGAATTGAAAAGTTATGAATCAGCAAAATACTTGGACTTAAGGAGACTGTTACGTGTGTGTGTGTGTGTGTGTGTGTGTGTGTGTGTGTGTGTGTGTGTGTGTGTGTGTGTGTGTGTGTGTGGGCTCGGCATTGTGTAAATCTCAAAGTCATTGGGAAATTATATCATTGAAAATGTACTTTACTAACGTGCAAATTACACACACACACACACACACACACACACACACACAGCCACACACACACACACCTTCATTATCATCACCACGAGACCAAGATGTTCTTACGCTATTTGACTCAAAGGCCAAAATTGAGGAGTGTGTGTGTGTGTGTGTGTGTGTGTGTGTGTGTGTGTGTGTGTGTGTGTGTGTGTGATCATCCACCAGGTGTCTGGAACAGTAACACCTTAAGAGTTTCAACCTTCAAGCTGACAGACACACACAAAAAAAATAAAAATAAAAGGGGCTTGTGATGTCATGATTGAAAGTTGATTCAGAGGACGAGGTGTGACGAGGACGAGGTGTGACGAGGACGAGGTGTGACGAGGACGAGGTGTGACGAGGACGAGGTGTGACGAGGACGAGGTGTGACGAGGACGAGGTGTGACGAGGACGAGGTGTGACGAGGACGAAGCGCATTTGAGGACGAGTTGTAATTTATGGATGAGTTAAACAGAATTGAGGTGTGACGAGGACGAGTTGTAACGAGGACGAGGTGTGACGAGGACGAGGTGTGACGAGGACGAGTTGTAACGAGGACGAGGTGTGACGAGGACGAGGTGTGACGAGGACGAGGTGTGACGAGGACGAGGTGTAACGAGGACGAGGTGTGACGAGGACGAGGTGTGACGAGGACGAGTTGTAACGAGGACGAGGTGTGACGAGGACGAGGTGTGACGAGGACGAGGTGTGACGAGGACGAGTTGTAACGAGGACGAGGTGTGACGAGGACGAGGTGTGACGAGGACGAGGTGTGACGAGGACGAGGTGTGACGAGGACGAGGTGTAACGAGGACGAGGTGTGACGAGGACGAGGTGTGACGAGGACGAGGTGTGACCCTACTCCCTTCTCCTTGTCTCTCCTGGTATCGCCTCCCTCCCTCCATTTCGTTCTTCAAGTGCCTAGCGAAGCGCGTAACCCGAGGATATGAGTTCCTATAAGGGGGGCGTTACTCAGTGGTCCTTCCTGTTTGCTTGTTTACACCTCAACACACTGTTTATGTTTGTTTGTTTACCTACTCACCAACCACCTCCCTCTCTCCCCCCCCCACCCAACACGAATACATGAAACAAACAAACAGTAAAACATAACAAACTTCAATATTAATTAACTCGAATATAAACCAGAATTAAAATAAAAAATAACCAAACTCAATAAAAATACTTCCACAAAAAACTAATTCAAAACCATATAATTAAACACTGATTTAAAATACCTTCAATACTCATACAATTTTAATTATTTCTCTCAAAGGAAATCTAACACAACTCAGTAAATAATCAAAATACTTATTAATAATCTCATGGGTTTAGGTAATATGTAAACACTGTCAGATTTTAGTTATATGAAAAGAAATAAATTGATCAGTAAACTCAAATGACGATGAAATCCATTGTGACGTTCTGGTGATACAAGGTGATCCAGTTTGGTGATAAAAATGTGTGATATTTCCTTCTTAACTTCGACACAACGAGGCTGTTTGGTTGGTGAGATGGCGAGGGTAGGGTAGGGTAGGGTAGGGTAGGGTAGGGTAGGGTAGGAGTAGGTAAGGTAGGGGTAGGGTAGGAGTAAGGTAAGGTAGGAGTAGGGGTAGGGTAGGTTGAGTAAAAGAAATTGATTAAAAGCAAACACACTCATCCTTCACATTCCTACCAAACATCACCCTAAACACACACACACACACACACACACACACACACACACACACACCACAAGTACACATTTCACCATCAATAAACCGATCAGTCAGACACACCAACAGACAAACACACCAACACCTCTTACACAACCAATGAGCGTCCAGAATCGCTCTTTCATCTAGA
Organism: Homarus americanus; assembly: GCF_018991925.1. Lineage (NCBI taxonomy): Eukaryota > Metazoa > Arthropoda > Malacostraca > Decapoda > Nephropidae > Homarus > Homarus americanus. The sequence goes on along the minus strand of NW_024714177.1, from coordinate 392,389 downwards.
TCTGACAGGATTGGTGGGAGTTAGGAGGCTGTTGGCAATTCACGGTGATGTAAGGATTGTTAGGTGGGGTGGGGGAGTGGGGGGGTGTGGGGTGGGGAGGTGTGGGGTGGGGAGGTGTTGGGTGGGGATGGGGTGTGGGGTGGGGAGTGTGGTGGGGGTTGGTGGGTGTGGGTGATGTGGGTTATGTGAGGGTGGGGTGGGAATGGGTGGGTGGTGGAGTAGGTGGGTGGGGTGGGGAAAAAGTGGGGGATGAGGTGGGGATGGGTGGGTGTGTGGGGATGGGTGGTGTGTGGGGATGGGTGGGTGTGTGGGGATGGGTGGGTGTGTGGGGATGGGTGTGTGGGGTGGGTGTGTGGGGGGTGGGTGTGTGGTGTGTGGGGGTGGGTGTGTGGGGTGGGTGTGGTGTGTGGGGGTGGTGGTGGGGATGGGTGGGTGTGTGGGGATGGGTGGGTGTTGGGATGGGTGGGTGTGGGGGGGGGTGTGGTGGTGTGTGTTGGGGTGGTGTGTGGTGTGTTGGGGTGGGGTGTGGGGTGGGTGTGGTGGGTGGTGTGGTGTGTGGGGTGGGTGGTGGGGGTGTGTGGGGTGTGGTGGGTGTGTGGGGTGGGTGTGGGGTGTGTGGGTGGGTGTGGTGGGTGTTCGGTGAGAATATAACAGTCACTTTAATAACTGGTGCAGAACACAGAGCCTCACACAATGACATAATGTGTCCAGTTTACGTGTGTGTGTGTGTGTGTGTCCAGTTTACATGTGTGGTGTGTGTGTGTGTGTCAGTTTACGTGTGTGTGTGTGTGTGTGTGTGTGTGTGTCAGTTTACATGTGTGTGTGTGTGTGTCCAGTTTACGTGTGTGTGTGTGTGTGTGTGTGTCAGTTTACGTGCGGTGTGTGTGTGTGTGTGTGTGTGTGTGTGTGTGTGTGTGTGTGTGTGTGTGTGTGTGTGTGTGTGTGTCCAGTTTGCGTGTGTGTGTGTGTGTGTGTGTGTTTGTGTGTGTGTGTGTGTGTGTCCAGTTTACGTGTGCGTGCGTGTGTGTACATCTCAAGTACTCAGACACAGGTGAGAGCGAGTCCTTGCCCTCAGTATTTTCTTTAAGCCTGAACACAGAGCTCAATATTTACCTGCGTGACGTCATCAAGGTGACCTAAATTACCAATCAAGAAAAATGACTCAAGAAAGTAATATTTTTAGCGCTACACAAATCACTTAACAGAGACAATAAAAGTATTTCAGTTAACTCGAATGATAGGATGATTATACGAAGGCGATTATATAGAGAATAAACTAATTATATATCAGTAGTGTTGCGTGATGTGTGAATAATGGAGTCCGTATTATAACAAAACATTATATTACTCATCATTATCTCATCATTATTTCAATCATCATCACTTAATTAGATCCATATACACCAGTAAGTATATTTAATATCCGCTAATAAGCATGAATTAATTAAAATATCCGAACAGGTACAAACTCCGGCCCAATGAACGAGTAAACCGTAAAACATCCTATTATCCGGACAAGAGTGATTTTGTGCCATAAATTTACCGTGTGGATATTTTAAGGTGTTAATAAAAGCTTCCAAATTTGGTTAAAAATAGTAAACCAGATCTTGAGTTATTTTATGGACGCGACACACAGACAGACACAGATACACACAGGACACAACAGACACGACACACGGACACAGACAGACAGAACAGACACACGGACACAACAGACACAGATACAGACACAGGGACACAGACAGACACATACAGACACACGGACACAGACAGACACAGATACAGACACAGGGACACAGACAGACACAGATACAGACAAGAAACAGACAGACACAGAAACAGACACGGGAAGACAGACACAGATAGACACAAAACAGACGAACAGAAACACACAGGAAACAGACAGACACAGATACAGACACAGGGACACAGACAGACACAGATCAGACACAAGGAAACGACAGATACAGACACAAGGACACAGACAGACAAATCAGACACACGGACACAGACAGACACAGACAGACAGATAGACACGGGACCGGAAACACCAGCCCACAGTTACGAAGAAGAAATAAACAATATTAACAGTAGTTCTCACATAATGAATCCACCTTTAAAATGCGTCTCTTACCTTCAGTCTAGTTATCGCCATGTTTTACCTCAGTCCACAGCCAGGCAGGGATACCAGTCACTTAGTGAGTACCTGGGTGCGGTTAGGTACACGGGGCGAGGCACACTGTATGGTACACGGGGTGACACGTGCGGTAGTATACACGGGGTGAGGTACACTGTATGGCACACGGGGTGAGGTACACATCGGGAAAAAATAACTTATTACCAATTGTCAGCAAAACTAAATGTCTCAAAAACCTTCCTAAAGGTATAATGAACAGATATCGTTACCAAATATTAATAAAATAAGTATTATCAAACATTTATATTACATTTTAAAACAAATTAATATAATATTTAATAACGTAGCGCATTCTAAATAAGGTAAAATTTACCTGTGCAGTTGGTAGTGGCCGAACTGGGTCGACCTATTACCATTAGTAATAAACTCCACAGAACTGAACAATAACGCTACTGTTCCATAAACTAATTAAACCATAATATAATACAAAATATCAATATATTTTTGTTAGCAAATAGTTAATATTATTTGTATAATTATTAATACGTATTTATTATTACTTAAAGGAACGCACTGACACGACCATAAACAAATAAGCGAGTTATTATAATTAATAAACCGAATAATTACCTATAACTCTTCGTATATCAAATTATACATTCAATCATAAAACAAAATCTCGCTATAAGAACTTGAATAATTTAACCAGAAAAAAAGAATAAGAAAACAACGACTTTTAAAAGATTTTCAATTTCAATAAAAAAAATCACATGAGAAACTATATTAAACATTCCATTATATTAAAAAAAAACTGTTATTATTCCATTTCTAACTTACAGCTAAATATTATGAAACCTTTAGTAATTTTATATTTTTAATTACGGGTATTACTACAAACACCTATGTATATGTATAGGTGTATGTACACTTATAGACACCTACATAGTGTGTGTACTCTGTACCATTATCACCACATGACCAGCGTTTTATTACTCAACCATTAACCTTATCACTATCTTCTCTCTCTTCCTCCTCTTATTCCCGCCTCACCATCATCATCATCTGTTACTCCTCCTCCTTCTACTCTTCCCCCCTCTCTTCCTTCCTCTTCTACTCTTCCTCCTCCTTCCACTTGTAATCCCCCTCCTCCTTCCCCTCTTCCTCCTCTTATTTCCGCCTCACCATCATCATCACCTGTCACTCCTACTCCTTCTTCCTCCCCCTTCCCCTTCTCTTCCTCAACCTCCTTCTCTTCTTTCTTCTCCTTCTTCTTCCTCCTCCTCCCTCATTCCTCAGGAGCTTCGTCATCCAATACTGTTCCCCAACATCATCCATCATTACCTCGTCCCTATGTGTGTGTGTGTGTGTGTGTGTGTGTGTGTGTGTGTGTGTGTGACCAGATTCCGTTCCCCTCCCCACCTACCGGTTTGGTCTGATGCAACTCTTCCCCCACCTCTCCACCCCATCTTTCTCCTCTTCCTCCTCTCCTTCTCTACTCTAATCCCCTTCACTCTTTACCCCTTATCCCCCTCCTCTCCTACTCCTTTTATCTCTCCCCCTCTCTACTCCTCATCCCCCTCCTTCCATCACCCCCCTCCCTCCAGCCTCTCAGGAAATAAGAATAACGTGAGTGTATTTTTTCTCCCTCAGAGGCATTCATTACCTGAACAAACAGCGGGGGGAGTCTAACACCACCTTGAGGGAGAACTGAGGCGGGTGTCCAGTGCAGGAAGTGTTGGACCAGCTCACGAGTTCACGGTTCATTAGTACACTGAACAACATTATATTATGAAAGTGTTCTTAGAATATCAAAAATTAAGAATTATTTTTGTTGGTGGTTTTAGAGAAATGGTTGGCGGAATTTAGCCACCCCGGGCCTGTTAAGATAACCTGTTGATTACTGTAATCCTGTTACTTGGGCTTTAAGTTAGGTTAGGTTAGGTTAGGTTAGGTTCACTCGATAATATGACTGATAGTCTATTGGTCGTCCTGGTAACCTCTCTAAACGGGAATGACTCCCTAGAGATCTTGCTTCCTATTGGCTGAGAGGTTACCTTGCTTGCTGGGACTGGCCAATAAATTACAAGGTCGATTATAACGCCCTGTGTTTTCCATCCTCCCTCCTCTCCTCCTTCTTCCCCCGCCCCTTCCTCCTCTCCTTCACCCCCTCTATCCTCCTCTCTCCTCTCCCCCTCCATTCCCCTACCCTTTGAACTCTTCGTCTCCCTCTCTCCTCCCTTTCTCCCCCACACCTGCCCTTTTCCCTTTCTCTTTCCCATCTTCTCTTCTCCCCCAATCCCCCCTCCACTTGCCCCTCCCCCCTCTCCACAATGACCCCGTATAACTGTTTGTCCCCGCCCCGTCCCCCCCCCCACCCATGAGTGACAGTGGAAGAGAGGGGGGGGGGCAGGGAGGAAGGATAGTAAGGAGGAGGGGTAGGGGAGGGGGAAATGGGGACAGGGAATGGAGGAGGCGCTAGTGGGAAGCGTCCTCTCCCTCACCCTATATATTATCTACACAAGTGACACCCCGCCTCCCACTACAATAGGTAACGAAGATATTATGTATGCAGATGACATCACTCAAATAACAACACATCAAGGAAAATCACGAGCGTTACAGGTCGACAACACCAGGCGGGAATTAGAAAGGGTAAATAACTACGAAAAACAATGGAAAATCCAAACCAGTCTCCCGAAATTCACAGTGATACCCTTATGCAGAAAGAAAACCCATCCATTAGTAACCAATAATGCCCAGATAGAATACAAAAGCAGAGGAACCCTCCTGGGCCTGCATATATCCACGACAGGTTACTCCCATCATGTCCACACCAGGAAGGAAAAGGCAAGAAGAGAGCTGAGAAAACTATACCGCTTTACAGCGCTTCCTGAGAAAATAAAACTCCGCCTGGTGACATCATTTATCACACCAATATTAACTTACCCAGCAGTACCTCTTCATACTATGAGCACCACTCAAATATTAAAATTACAGGTGGTCCAAAATGAAGCCCTAAGATTCGTCACAGGTGAAAGATACCCCTTCACCAGAACCACAGCCGAGATACATAGAGACCTGAGAATGAAACCCATCAACCAGCAGCTGCACACCCTGGCCAGCAGAATCTAGCAAAAGATAGAACGATCAGAGCAAGAACTCCTTCAAAGACTCCCACCAGATAACAACAACAACCATACATGGTTCCCAAAAAGCTACGAAATCTCAAAAGGTCCATTACCACCCCCGATCTACACGGCCAGGCAATAGACAGCCTCCCTAGACCAGCATCCGCCAGTAGGGTCGGCGGAATATGAAATAAGGCCCTTAAAACACCCATATATGGGACAGGGTAGGCTGTCTAGTGCCTGTACCGACAGACAATAACTAACCCATGACACAACCCTAACACACTATTAGCTTAACTAGGCGGTCAGCCAGCCCTCTCTTACCTCCTCCTGAATTTCTTCAATTTCCGAACTATAACTTCCTTCCCCCACCTCTAATCTTCCTTCATTCCTCCTTTCCCTACAAAAAAAAAGTGGGGAAAGGGGTAGGGAGTAGGGGATGGGAGAGTGGGTATGGGGTAAGAGATAGGGGGAAGAGAGAGATAAGGGTGTGAGGGGGAGAGACATCAGTGAGGGAGGTCAGGAGAATGAGGAGTAGATGGGAGATCAGCGGGGTAGGGGGGGAGGTGGTAGGGAGAGAGGTCAGGCCGGAAGGGGGAGGTGAGCGGGAGGTCAGGGGATAGAGTGGTGAGAGGTCAGGCCGGAGGGAGGTGGTAGGGGAGGTCAGGGGAGTGGGGGAGGTGGTAGAGGGTCAGGCCGGAAGGGGGAGGTGGTGGGGGAGGTCAGGCCGGAGGAGGTGGTAGGGGGAGAGGTCAGGGGGGGAGGGGGAGGTGGTAGAATGGCTGAGTCACAATTACCGAGATGTTGTGACTTGATGTTATGACTTGATGTTGTGACCGGTTTCATGTTTTTCACTTTTACTTACAACACCAGGCTTGATTTTACTGTCTGTCTGCCTGTCTGTCTGCCTGTCTGTCTGCCTGTCTGTCTGTCTGTCAAACTGTTTACCTGTCTCCCATCTCTCTGTCGTCTTGTTCTGTATTTCTGTGGATAGTGGTGGGGGTAGTAGTAGTGGTAATGGTCGTAGTGGTGGTCATGGAGGGGAAGTAGTGATGGTGGTAGTAGTAGTGATGATGGTAGTTATGGTGACGAGGGTAGTTACAGCTCTAACATAAAGTAGTAACCACATCACCAAGCTACCAGCCTCCATTTTCTTGACGTATTTCACCTGTAATTTCATCTCAACGAAAATAAAAACAAAATCGACTTCACTGACCCCAAAAAATCCCCAAATATATAAACAATAATCTGAGAACCCGAGTTTAATCTGAGAACCCGAGTTTAATCTGAGAACCCGAGTTTAATCTGAGAACCCGAGTTTAATCTGAGAACCCGAGTTTAATCTGAGAACCCAATTTTAATCTGAGAACCCGATTTTAATCTGAGAACCCGAGTTTAATCTGAGAACCCGATTTTATCAACGAAAAAAAAAAATGTAAATCAACCCATATTATTGATTTTGTTTTGTAAATGATTTTGTTTACGCTTGTTTACACCTGCTGAGTGTAAACAATGAAGAAAATGGGAAGATGAAGAAAACGTAAAAGGGCAAAATTAAAAAAGGTCAAATAAAGAGATACGAATATATGTTTTGTTTTCTAATATTACAAGTGACCTGAGAGCTGCTTCCTGGACACGCACACACACACACACACACACACACACACACACACACACACACACCAGTTTGATAGTGAAAGGTAAATGACTGGCAATTCATCTTCCTCGTCCAATTCCACCTCTCCTCTCCTCTCCTCCTCTTCCACGACCTCCTCTTCCACCTCCTCTCCTTTTCCTGCACCACCTCCTCTTCCTCCTGAGCTATCCCCCCATCCTTTCTCTCTCTCTCTCTCTCTCTCTCTCTCTCTCTGCTATCTCCTGCTTCTCCTCCGTTATCTTCCACATTCTCTTTCTCTCCCTCTCACCGTCTCTCCTCCTTCCCACCCCCTTGTGTGTTTGAGAATCTCTGGTGATTCTCTTAAGGGTTATTAAGAATCTCAGGTGGTTCTCTTAAAGGTTATTGACAATCTCTGGTGATTCTTTTAAGGGTTATTGCCAATTTCAGGTGATTCTCTTAAAGGTTATTGAGAATCTCTGGTGATTCTCTCAAGGGTTATTGACAATCTCTGGTGATTCTTTTAAGGGTTATTGACAATCTCTGGTGATTCTCTTAAAGGTTATTGACAATCTCTGGTGATTCTCTTAAGGGTTATTGACAATCTCAGGTGATTCTCTTAAGGGCTATTGACAATCTCTGGTGATTCTTTTAAGGGTTATTGACAATCTCTGGTGATTCTCTTAAAGGTTATTGACAATCTCTGGTGATTCTTTTAAGGGTTATTGCCAATCTCAGGTGATTCTCTTAAAGGTTATTGAGAATCTCTGGTGATTCTCTCAAGGGTTATTGACAATCTCTGGTGATTCTTTTAAGGGTTATTGACAATCTCTGGTGATTCTCTTAAAGGTTATTGACAATCTCTGGTGATTCTCTTAAAGGTTATTGACAATCTCTGGTGATTCTCTTAAGGGTTATTGACAATCTCAGGTGATTCTCTTAAGGGCTATTGACAATCTCTGGTGATTCTTTTAAGGGTTATTGACAATCTCTGGTGATTCTCTTAAAGGTTATTGACAATCTCTGGTGATTCTCTTAAGGGCTATTGACAATCTCTGGTGATTCTCTTAAAGGTTATTGACAATCTCAGGTGATTCTCTTAAAGGTTATTGAGAATCTCTGGTGATTCTCTTAAGGGTTATTGACAATCTCTGGTGATTCTCTTAAAGGTTATTGACAATCTCTGGTGATTCTCTTAAGGGTTATTGACAATCTCTGGTGATTCTCTTAAGGGTTATTGAGAATCTCTGGTGATTCTCTTAAGGGTTATTGACAATCTCTGGTGATTCTCTTAAGGGTTATTGACAATCTCTGGTGATTCTCTTAAAGGTTATTGACAATCTCTGGTGATTCTCTTAAGGGTTATTGACAATCTCTGGTGATTCTCTTAAGGGTTATTGACAATCTCTGGTGATTCTCTTAAAGGTTATTGAGAATCTCTGGTGATTCTCTTAAAGGTTATTGACAATCTCTGGTGATTCTCTTAAGGGCTATTGACAATATCTGGTGATTCTCTTAAGGGTTATTGAGAATCTCTGGTGATTCTCTCAAGGGTTATTGACAATCTCTGGTGATTCTCTTTAGGGTTATTGACAATCTCTGGTGATTCTCTTTAGGGTTATTGACAATCTCTGGTGATTCTCTTAAGGGTTATTGACAATCTCTGGTGATTCTCTTTAGGGTTATTGACAATCTCTGGTGATTCTCTTTAGGGTTATTGACAATCTCAGGTGATTCTCTTAAGGGCTATTGACAATCTCAGGTGATTCTCTTAAGGGCTATTGACAATCTCTGGTGATTCTTTTAAGGGTTATTGACAATCTCTGGTGATTCTCTTAAAGGTTATTGACAATCTCTGGTGATTCTCTTAAAGGTTATTGACAATCTCAGGTGATTCTCTTAAGACTATTGACAATCTATTGATTCTTTTTAAGGTTATTGACAATCTCTGGTGATTCTCTTAAGGTTATTGACAATCTCTGGTGATTCTCTTAAGGGCTATTGACAATCTCTGGTGATTCTCTTAAGGGTTATTGACAATCTCTGGTGATTCTTTTAAGGGTTATTGACAATCTCTGGTGATTCTCTTAAGGGTTATTGACAATCTCTGGTGATTCTCTTAAGGGTTATTGACAATCTCTGGTGATTCTTTTAAGGGTTATTGACAATCTCTGGTGATTCTCTTAGGGTTGATGACAATCTCAGGTGATTCTCTTAAGGGCTATTGACAATCTCAGGTGATTCTCTTAGGCTATTGACAATCTCTGGTGATTCTTTTTAAGGGTTATTGACAATCTCTGGTGATTCTCTTAAGGTTATTGACAATCTCTGGTGATTCTCTTAAGGTTATTGACAATCTCAGGTGATTCTCTTAAGGGCTATTGACAATCTCTGGTGATTCTTTTAGGGTTATTGACAATCTCTGGTGATTCTCTTAAGGTTATTGACAATCTCTGGTGATTCTCTTAAGGGCTATTGAAACCAATCTGGTGATTCTCTTAAGGGGTTATTGACAATCTCTGGTGATTCTTTTAAGGGTTATTGACAATCTCTGGTGATTCTCTTAAAGGTTATTGACAATCTCTGGTGATTCTCTTTAGGGTTATTGACAATCTCTGGTGATTCTCTTTAGGGTTATTGACAATCTCTGGTGATTCTCTTTAGGGTTATTGACAATCTCTGGTGATTCTTTTTAAGGTTATTGAGAATCTCTGGTGATTCTCTCAAGGGTTATTGACAATCTCTGGTGATTCTCTTTAGGGTTATTGACAATCTCTGGTGATTCTCTTTAGGGTTATTGACAATCTCTGGTGATTCTCTTTAGGGTTATTGACAATCTCTGGTGATTCTTTTAAGGGTTATTGACAATCTCTGGTGAATCTCTTAAAGGTTATTGACAATCTCTGGTGATTCTCTTAAGGGTTATTGAGAATCTCTGGTGATTCTCTCAAGGGTTATTGACAATCTCTGGTGATTCTCTTAAAGGTTATTGACAGTCTCTGGTGATTCTCTTAAGGGTTATTGAGAATCTCTGGTGATTCTCAAAGGTTATTGACAATCTCTGGTGATTCTCTTAAGGGTTATTGACAATCTCTGGTGATTCTCTTAAGGGTTATTGACAATCTCTGGTGATTCTTTTGGGGTTATTGACAATCTCTGGTGATTCTCTTAAGGGTTATTGACAATCAGGTGATTCTCTTAAGGTTATTGAGAATCTCTGGTGATTCTCTTAGGTTATTGACAATCTCAGGTGATTCTCTTAAGGGTTATTGCCAATCTCTGGTGATTCTCTTAAAGGTTATTGACAATCTCTGGTGATTCTCTTAAGGTTGAGAATCTCTGGTGATTCTCTTAAGGGTTATTGAGAATCTCTGGTGATTCTCTCAAGGGAACACAGGAGGCCGGACATACCAGTAGTGTTGCTTTATAACCCAATTGCGAAAAACAGATGAAAAACAACTGCTGAGTCAACCTAGGTGGGGCGGACCTGTGTACACCTGTGACATTTATTAAACCGGGCACACACACACACACACACACACACACACACACACACAGACACACACACTCAGACACACATGTACACACACACACACGCAGAGCGCGCATACACACACACACACACGATCTTTTCTCCGTGTCTTGATATCATATCTGTTGTACTTTTCCAGGCGTTGGTGACCTTGCAGCTAGGCATCAGTTTTACAGACCAGGCAGCTGCTATGTCCTGTGTGTGTGTGTGTGTGTGTGTGTGTGTGTGTAGTGTGTGTGTGTGTGTGTGTGGTGTGTGTGTGTGTGTGTGTGTGTGTGTGTGTGAGTGTGTGTGTGTGTGTGTGTGTGTGTGTGTACATGCGTGTCTGTGTGTGTGTGTGTGTGTGTGTGTATGCACCTCAGTACGGATAACTTTCAGAAACAAAAATACACTAAGTTTTATTTATTCATGGTAATGTGTTCGAGAAGTAGCGTTGACTTACACGGACGCTTAAACTGTGCAGGACGACCTATCCTGCCCCAAATTTACGGCTATACTGCCCTCGAGGAACCTATACTGCCCCTCGAGGACAACCTATACTGCCCCTCGAGACCTTCCCTACTGCCCTCGAGGACAACCTATACTGCCCTCGAGGACAACCTATACTCTCCCTCGAGGACAACATATCCTGCCCCTAGAGGACAACCTATACTGCACCTCGAGGACAACCTATCCTGCCCCTCGAGGACCAACAATACTGCACCTCGAGGACAACCTATCCTGCCCGAGGAGCCAACCTATACTGCCCCTCGAGGACAACCTTATACTGCCCCTCGAGGACAGCCTATACCCCTCGGGACAGCCTATACTGCCCTCGAGGACAACATATCCTGCCCTAGAGGACAACCTATACTGCCCTCGAGGACAACCTATACTGCCCTCGAGGACAACCTATGCACCCCTCGAGGGACAACCTATCCTGCCCTAGAGGACAACCTATACTGCCCCTCGAGGACCAAAATCTACTGAGACTATAAAAAAATCCACACAAAAAAAAAACTAAAAATTAATCCTAAATTAATTCTAAACTCCCAAACTGGTGAGTGTTAGAACAAACATTGAGGAATAGAACGTTATCATTAAACACTCAGTAACAGTAAAGTGAAACTAAACTCTTACTCAACGATATATACATCATGACCTCCTGTTTTAGCTGGTCAATAAATAGCGCTAGAGACTCACTTTTCCAAGTGAAACATTAGGACAATTAATTCGGTCGACCTTGAAGAGTAAGCCTTGATGATGATTAACAATGGTTATGGGTGAGTGAGGAACCAGGTAAGGGAGGGGGAATTAAAGAAAGAGAGAAAAGGAGAGAGAGAAAGAAAGATAGGAAAGGGAGAAGAAATAGATGGAATGAAGGAAGGCAGGAAGGAAGGAGAGAGAGAGAAAAGGAAGGAGAAAAGTACAATATATCAAAAATAAAAACAAAGGGAGAAACAAAACAGACAAGATAAACACAAAACACAAATCGACAAAAAACCAAAACAAAAACAATTAAAAAAACAAATTAAACACAAACCAAATCCATTATAAAAAACACAAAAAACACAACAAAATAACACAATTAAAACCCTCAGCCAAGATAATAAACCCAAGAGACACAAACAAACACACACACACACACACACACACACACACACACACACACACACACACTCACACCACACACACACACACACACACACACACACACACACACACACACACACACTCCACACACACACACACACACACACACACACACACACCACACACACACACACACACACACCTCACACACACACACACACACACACACACACACACACACCACACCTCCCCACACACACACACACACACACACTCCCACACACACCACCTCCCACACACACACACACACACTCACACACACACACACACACACACACACACACACACACACACACACACACACACACACCACCACTCACCACACACACACACACACACACACACACACACACACACACACACACCACACACACACACACACACACACACACACACACACACACACACACTCCCCACACACACACACACTCACACACACACACACACACACACACACACACACACACACACACACACACACACACACACACACACTCACACACACACACACACACACACACACACACACACACACACCACACACACTCACACACACACACACACACACCTCACACACACACACACACACACACACACACACACACACACCACACACACACACACACTCCACCACACACACCTCCCACACACCACACACACACACACACACACTCCCCCACACACACACACACACACACACACACACACAAACACACCACACACACACACACACACACACACACACACACACACACAAACACACTCACACACACACACACACACCACACACACACACACACACACACACACACACACACACACACACACATGGGTTCTGAGACTCTGCCAAAAGGTCCTGTGAGATCTACCCACCAACATTTACCCCTATCGGCTAAAACTAATTCTGATTGACTGCCATTTCCAATTTTTTTATAT